>NW_018225692.1:7111-11387 GCF_001263595.1 Phalaenopsis equestris | reverse complement strand
AGACCTCAACCAAAAGTGAGGTCAACAATGGATATGAAGAGTTTATGATTCAAATTGGGGTAAATTGAGTAGGCTATAGGTTCAACTTCGTTAGATTAAGTCATAGGGCCAAAATTTGGGGTTTTACTTAGATCAAAATTAAGCTCAAAGCATGGACAAATTAAGCTTGGATTTGGTTTAGCTTAGTCTTTTGAAAGGTTAATTTGAGTTTAAAATTGAAATTGAAGAAAATTGGGCTCAAATTGATGGACATTTGAGGTAAATTTGGGGAAATTTGGCCTTTTAAGGCAATTTGGGAGTCTTTGTCAAAATGGTCAAATTGGCCAAATCAGGTTTAATTAGAAAGTCCAAATTGGTTTTGGAAATATTTCAAGTGATTTTGGAGGTTTTGGGAAAGTTTGAGGTGTCAAGGGTATTTTTGTAATTTGTGCCATTTTTTAGGTATTTTGGTAAACTTGGAATTTTTGGGTGGTTTTGGGTAATTTGGGTATCTTCAAAAGGTTTGAAATGATTTTTGGATAAATTTAAGTACTCTAGGTCAATTTGAGAATTTTAACCAAATTTAGGGTTTCAAGCGTATTTAGGTAATTTGGGTGGATTTTGGGAGTCAAAAGGCCAAGTTGGATATTTTGGTAGAATTGGGGTACTGGTAGAATTGGTATTTTGGTAGAATTGGGGTACCAATCACCCTATATGAGCCATGGACCAATGGAATCCCCATTTGTGTCTTCCATGTATTGTTCTTAGCTAAATCTTAGCCTAGGGCTAGTGGGTTTAGGAGACCATGTACATGAGTCTTCCAAAAGATCAAGGGATCAAAGTCAACAAATGGATCAAAGTCATCAAGGGATCAAAGTCAACAAATTTTGGGTTTATGGTTGTGAGTGATTGTGAGTGAGAGAGAGTGAAAGTGAGTGAAAACTCCAGGGTCAACCCTAAGTTTAAATAGTCCTATGGAAACTCTCCTTAAGCTCTACCATAATGACCCCCTACTAAGTGCTGAAGGTTAAGACCAATATGTAGAGCTTCAAGTTGAGCAAAGAAGAGGGTAGTATTTCTAATGGTGAGGGTTCCTTTTCTAGTTTTCTAGGAATAGTCACCAAGAAAGTCCTATGGCTAGACCCTAGGCTACTAAAGAGGAAAAAACTAAACCTCAACCAAAAGTGAGGTCAACAAATAATTAGGTGAAGTTTATATGTTGTTGGATTAACATAATCTTTTAAAGTCTTTGTCAATTTTCATTTATTTGATTATCTAAGTTATTCACCAATTTGTTCAAAATTTTAATTTACTTTTGTTGTTTTTTAATTCTTCTAATAGTACATTCTAATTCTAAATCGTAAGGTATTAAACCTTTAGATCCAATATTTCATATAAATAAATATAATAAGCAAAGAAAAATTTCTTAAAAATACTCTTAAATATACAATTATATATATATATATATATATATACAAAACTGCCCCCAAGCAAAACTAAACATCTGAACACCCAGTAAACAAAAATAAGACAGCCTCAGTATCAGAACAGGCCCAATCATGGCCTAAAACACAGTCCCGACAATCATTTTTGCCCTCTTAGGTAAGGAATTTCAAGCTTGTTCCCCTGAGTTAGTAAGTATAGGGAGGGGGAGAGGATTGTGGATACCTCAGGATGATCAGCATTACCACCTTCCATAGCTAGGAAATTTGCAGGTCTATTAGCTTCCCTATAAACAAAAGAGAAATGAATCGTGCTTTCACTGCTGAGCTTTTTAATTTTGTGAATCCATTAATTGATATGCTAAGAGGAAGACATCTTAAAATTGAGTAACTCCACCAGAAGGGAGGAGTCCACTTCAGCAACAATCCACTGCCACTTATTCTCCTTAGCAAATTTTAAAGCCCAATATAGGGTAGCAGCTTCAGTTTTCAAGGCATCCTCAGCTATATATGGGGCCTTATAGCCTTTTAGTTTTGAATATCATCAGTAGGAACAAGGTTATTAAGAACTCTCCAAGAAAAGAACAACATGGAAGGGGTAAGGTGTTTTTGGCAAGAGGAAACATTCCACTGGCAGGTGTCCCAGCTGTATAAATAGTTCTGGATATCTTTTGAGATATTAGCTCTGGTCCTGTTCATCAAATTAAGTTGATCCTTGTTTTTTCTATCAAATTGGATAGTAGAGATGTAGCTAACAGACTGCTCCTTCAATAACCTCCTGAAGAAGTCCTCAGACCATACATTGCCAACCCAACAGTTCTTGACCAAAAAATCCCCCTCCTTTTCATCCTGCATTAGGACACCAATTGTCTTTCCAAAAATTAATTTTCCCTTGTCTCAATTCCCATCTTAGCAGTTTTTCAATGTCTTCTCTGGCCTTAAGCATTTGGACCCAAATTTTGGAGTCTCCCACCTTCCTAGTGACCTCCCCAGGGTGAACAAATTTACAGTATTTGGCCTACATGAAATTGGCCCATAAGCTTTCATTTTGTCTGAATTTAATCCAAAGCTTACACAGGCTAATGTGTTGCATCTGGTGCAAAACTTTAAAACATAAACCACCAGCCTCCAATGGTTTAGCCACTTTTTGTCAACTAGCCCAAGCCACTTGCTTCCTGTTTCCAGCCCACAGAAACCTGTTGAAAGTTCTTTCCAGCATCAAAGAGGTACTTCTTTTCATTGTAGCCACTTGGAGTGCATACAAAGGGATAGAGGTAAGAATGCTCTTAAGTAGGGTGATCCTACCACCATTGGAGAAAAAAGAGTTAGACCACCCCTGAAGAGTAGAGGTTATCTTATCAATAACCTCATCAAATTGGATCAATTTTGTTCTTCCTCTGGTTAGATTAATCCCCAAATATTTGAAGGGGAGACTCAAGCTAGAAAAACCAGTGTAAGAATGCATCCATTGCTTGATTGGTAAAGAGGCTCTTTTCTGATCAAAATCTCACATTTTTCCTTGTTTACCTTTAGACCAGACACCTGCTGGAAATGTTGAAGACACACCATAATGAACTTGGTAGCAGACATAGAAGCCCTAGTAAACAACAGGATGTCATCAACATAGATCAGATGGCTAATGTCCATCTTTGCCCTATTATGATAGGAGTTGAAGCTTTACCTATTCTCCTTGCAGTCCATCAGTCTAGAAAAGTAGTCCAACACCAGTATAAAAATGGTGGGGGATAATGGGTCCCCTTGTTTAAGCCCTCTGGTGGCTTAAAGAAACCATGGGCTTTATCATTTATAAAAACTGAGTTTATGTTATCCTCAAGCCATCTTTTAATCATCTTGCAGCTCTCCTTGGAAAAACCCCCAGCCTCCAAGCATTCAATGATGAAATCCCAGCTAACCATGTCATAAGCCTTCATTAGATTAAGCTTAAAAATGACATTTCCCCCTCTGCAAGGTTTCTCCAAATCCTGTAGAAGTTCTTGAGCCAAGAGGATGTTATCCTTAATACTTCAGCCTTTCATAAAGGCAGCTTGGTTAATGCTGACAAGTTGAGGTAAAACAGGCTGAAGCCTGTGGACAATGATTTTACTTATGATTTTGCTTATGACATTGTTTAGACTCAAAGTTCTGTACTGCTTCCAGCTATTGCTTCCAGTTCTGTACTGCTTCCAGCTATCCTTGATAGAGGTCTTTGGGATGAAGACAATAGTAGCAGCCCTAAAATTGGTAGGAAGTGAGTTTCCTTTGAAAAAATGTTGGATAGCTTGGACCACCTCTTCTTTGATAACTTCCCATGCCTTCTTGTAGAAATCTGAAGTAAACCCATCAGGTCCAGCAGATTTAGAACTATCAATAGAATTCAAAGCAGTTTTAATCTCCTCCTCATCAGGAATATCATTTAAATGAAGATTAGCAGTGAACTTCTTGCTGTCAATAAACAAATTGCTGTCAATTTGCACTCTATCACTGATGATCCCATTCATTAGGTTGTGGCGATATTGCACAGTACTTTCAGCAATTTCCTCTTCCTTTTTGAGCCAAGTACCATTCTGGTCCTTGATAGAGTGGATAGTGTTACATTTCCTTTGGTATTTAATGCAAGCATGGTAGAATTTAGTGTTCCTATCTCCTTCAGCAAATTTGGTTTTTGCTGCCTTTTGTTGAAGGAAATGATCCTGCCACTGAATAACATTTAAGAGTCTCTCATTTGCCTCAAGAAGAACAGCCTCATCAATCCTCCCTTCCCTATGCTCCTCCTCCAGCTCAGTTACCTCTTTTTCAGCCTTATCTACAAGCAGTAGAAGGTCTCCAAAAGTGTTCCAGCTCCACTGCTTAAGAGC
>NW_018225692.1:4596-5495 GCF_001263595.1 Phalaenopsis equestris | reverse complement strand
ACCATAGCTCTCAACCAACACCCAAAATCGGCCTTGATCAAATTCATACATAGGCTTTACACCAGAGCCAAAGGCTTCATCCCTAAGCTCTTTGGGATCTAACAAAGGTGTGAAGAATCTCCGATTGAGGCTAAACCTCTCGGAGCAAAGGTATAACCTCACTCAATCTCCCGAGCCCTCGCGAGCTCTCCATTTATTATGGTTTGATTTCATAGTATGTTTATCATATAGATGTGTTCGTCTCTTCAAGACGAAGAATTTAATAAAAAATCATCAAAAATCATTAAGAAATGAGAGAGATATTAAGGTTTTAATTTGGACGGCTCTCGGTTAAGCCCATCGGGGACGATGAACGGATGTTGTCCATTCTCGCGTGTATTGAATGGATGACGGAGATCAAGCTGGATGATCCTCTGGAACGATACGGCGGGGGGCAGGGGGGCCTGATCAAAAGGCGGCATCAAATAAGAATTGCCGCATGGCTGTTCGATGGATTCGATGATCCAGTCAGCCTGCGGTTTGAATAAATAAATAGGGGTATTTAATAAATTCAGAAAATAGCCCCTAAACTTCAAAAATCAATATCTTTTCATAGAAAATTCATAAAAATAAAATAAAAATGTTTTCTTGCTCAGTGAACAGAGGACAATCATATAAAATTAGTTTCACATTAATTTGAAGCATATTTAATTTTATAAAAATCAATTAGTGTTAGAGGTTTTTCAATTCTTCATTCATATTGGATTATCACCTTGACCCCGAATTTTTATATGTCGTAGCCTCGATCTAGGTGCACAATTTGAGTATTTTTTCAAAGATATAGGAAATCTCTAGACGGAGATATTAATTTTCTAAATTTTTATGCATTTATATTCAAATAATTATAGAAAATTGTATGT
>NW_018225692.1:2954-3776 GCF_001263595.1 Phalaenopsis equestris | reverse complement strand
AGAGATTTTTCAAAAATATAAAACATATTTTTCAACATTTAAAATATTTTATTTTTATTAAAGTCCCCAAAACTTCAATTAATTTTAATAAATCACAAAAAATTCAAAAAATAATGAATTTCTTTCCAAATGACTTTTCAGTCTAGAGCTAGCTCCTATAAGAATTTCAAGTGATTAGGAATTATCCTGATCATCTTTTGGAATTTTCCTTGAAAATGCACATTTTTGCATGAAAATAATTATATAGATCAAATCAAATTTTGAAAATCCACATTTTCTCATGTGATGTCTTAATTGACCTATCAGTAAGGTTTTATAAAAATTTCAAAGTCATTTGACTTAAATTTGACAAATTATGAAAGTTTGGACCCTTAGGGGCAAAATTGTAATTTTGGATATCTTGACCTTAATGAACATTTAGGCTTAATCAAAATAGGAAATGGGTAATTTCTGATATTAATTAACTCATTTGATGATTTGCAATAAAAAAATGGGCTTAATTGGTAGAAACCTACTTCACTTTGCCAAATTACAAGACAAAAGAATAATTCTCATAATTATCAAAATTTTGGAAACTTCATTAATATAAAATGACTTTTGAATTTAGGGGTATAACTTTGGAAATCAATGATCTCACACCCTTGTTTGATAATCAAAATGTTGTTTAAATGATCTTGATAATGACCACTTAAAATTTTAAATCTTTTCAAAATCAATACACACACTTAATACATTCACTTAGGTCTTAAGGACTTAGTGATGAACTTAAGTTGAAATCCACTTGTTAAAAGAGGATTAGAAAAATCAACATAATCAAACTCT
>NW_018225692.1:0-1744 GCF_001263595.1 Phalaenopsis equestris | reverse complement strand
AATTCTTGTGTTCATCCTTCGAGATAGATACAGGATTTGAGATAAAGTGCTCTTTCATCTAAACTATGAAAATTATGGGGTCAGTTTGACTTCATCTTTTTCAAAACTAAATTTTTTTAAAACGTCCTTCCAAAGCAGGCAACGACATTTCAATTCCGATGACCGACAGCTTCTTACGGGCAAACCCCACACCAAAAAAAAGTGTCGAAAAGCATTTAAGAGTCTCTCATGTTCCTCAAGAAGAACAACCTCATCAATCCTCCCTTTGCTATGCTCCTCCTCCAGCTCAGTTACCTCTTTTTCAGCCTTATCAACAATCAGAAGGAGGTCTCCAAAAGTGTTCCAGCTCCACTGCTTAAGTGCTTTGGCTACCATCTTCTGATTTATCCAAAGGTTGATGAAAGGGTCAGGGTGAAGGTCCTTCTTCCAATGTTCTTTAATAATATTCAAGAAATTTAAGTGCTGAGACCACACATTCAGATATCTGAAGGAGCTTTTCTGGTTGATCATCTTATTCTCTATTGTGATCAGTAAAGGCCTATGGCCTGATCCAGCTAAGCTTAGGAGGGCAACAGATGTCTGCAAGAACTTTTGTATCCAATTGTCATTGGCAAGAACTCTATCCAAGCTTTCCTACAAGTCTTTCCTTCTCCAAGTAAAGGTAGGACCACTAAACCCTAGGTCAAATAACCCAGATTTTTGGATATTATCATTAAAGAATGATATATTGATGGGGTTGGGAGGTCTGCCTCCCCTCCTCTCAGCAGGAGAGGAAATACAAATGAAATTTCCTCCCACCAGCCAGGCCTTGTCAATAGAACCTTTGATGAGCTGCAATGATTCCTATAGATCAATTCTAGCTGCTTTAGAGCTGCCAGCATAGACAAAAGAGGCAAAAACTTCCATGTCCATAAAGCTGAGACTCATATGTAAGATTTGGGTATCGTTAAGTAAGATAGAGCACTTCATTTATTTCCTACAAAAAACCCAAAGTTTGTTGCTAATATTAGTCAACAGATTGAAGCCAGGGAATTGAAGCCAGGGAAGGCTTTAGGCTTTAGCAATTTTTAAAGTGTTGAGATGAACCATGGGTTCCAAAATGGCTATGCACCAAAGTTTATGCTTTTTATTTAGATATTCAAGTCTTTTTCAGGATAAGGGGTGGGCAATCCCCCTAATGTTCCAGCACAACAGATTAATCATGGGGAGGGGGGAGAAGAGTAAGGTTGGGACCTGGACCTAGTCCTCCCTCTTGTTTTGTTAGAACCCATTTTTTTCTTATTGAAATGAACCTCCAAACTCTGAAGCTCCTTTCCTTTTCCATGGTCTTGTCCTTCTGATTTATAGTTTTCTTTCTTCTTGGCTTTCTGAATTTGCCACTCTGACTCCAGCTCTTTGTTCATGGCTTCTACTAGTTTCTGACTTGGGGTTCCATCACTAAGTCCACCACTTAGTTTTCCACATTTCTGGGAGATGGGGAGGCAAGAATCTCCTCCCCCACTGACTCAGCCTCTGGTTGGATCTCTAATTTCTTTGCCTTTGTAGATATCTGGCCAGCAACTTTGCTACCATTTCTAACTGTCCCTTCCACACAGGGTGAATCCTTTTGGGTGAGAGACTCATCAGTCCCTTCAGCAATCAAGATCTTCTTTTGCACTTCTATATTTCCAACTTTTTGGAGATTGACATTGGCATCCTCCAACTTTTGCTGAGGTTTGTTGACCTCACTTTTGGTTGAGGTCTA
>NW_018225691.1:0-881 GCF_001263595.1 Phalaenopsis equestris | reverse complement strand
GTACCATCTTTTTCTATACTTTCCACACTGTACTTATATTCTTACAAAACTTGCATGTTAAACAACGATGCCACCCTGCATGAAAACCAAAACTACTAGGATACCCACAAAACTAAAACCAAAAATAAAACTCCCCCCCACAACATTCAAAATATAAGACAACTAAAAATTTAATCACAAACATCACAAACATCACAATTGCAACTAAATTAAGACTTCTCTATCGGATGATCTGGAATCCCTCGGAGGAGGTAACCTACAGTTGCTAACTAGGCTTCCTATAGTCTAAATGAAATTATGAAACTCATTAAGTTAAGTTTAGTAAATTCATTTGGACTAAGTAACTTCGATAGAATGGAATGAGGGAATCGTAGGATCCTAACCGGTGTCGCTCTAATCAACTTTAACATACCCCCATAAATTTTTAAGGAACTAAAATCATGGGGCCACCAGATTTGACATTATAACTTGACACACTAGAAAACTTAAACTCGCCACGATGAGGAGCTTACAGCTAGCATGATGGGCAGCATGACCATCTTCAACAGCAAAATCTCTCTTCCCCAGCTAAACCAATTTCCTTCCTTAGAACTATAAGAACAAGCCATAGGACTTTGAGGTTGTTTGCTTATGCAACATAAATCCTCATCTCATCTTTAGGTTTTTGTATAGCTCTGCTGTACAATATAAGCCCTACCACCACCAACTACGGTCAGAGGGGTGACAAGTTTTCTAGGACATGCTGGTTTCTACAAGCGTTACATAAAAAAAATTTCGTTATATAAAAAAAATTTCAAAAATAACTAAGCCAATATGACAACTTTTAGAAAAATATATGAAATTTGTTTTTAATGAGGACTGCATAAAAGCATTTGAACTAT
>NW_018225690.1:3767-5530 GCF_001263595.1 Phalaenopsis equestris | reverse complement strand
AATAGTTTGAATAAGGGTTATTGGGTCTATTAAAAATATTTAAAGTCTCATGGGAAGATTGAACATCCACAAATTGCCCAGATGAATTCTCTTCCATCATAGGAGGTGTTGGCATCATATTCTCTTCCATCATAGGAGGTGTTGGAGAATAATTCATCCCAAAATGATCTAATTTTTTTGATATTGCAACAATCTTTGAATCCAACATAGATATCACATCAGAATCATGGATGCTAGCTACTCTTTTAGGATTCACCCGTTCAGAAGGCCATTGAAAATTGTTGGTAGCCATCTCTTCTATTAATGAATAAGCCTCATCAAAAGGTTTTGACATTAATGAACTACCAGCCGCAACATCTATAATTAATCTAAGAGATCCCACTAATCTATTATAAAAAGTTTGAATTATCAACCAATCTGGTAATGAATGATGAGGGCAGTTCCTAAGAAGATCTTTAAATCTCTCCCAAGCTTCGTATATTGACTCTCCATCAATTTGACAGAACGATGTTATGTCATTTCTAAGTTTAGCAGTTTTGGATGGAGGGAAATATTTGGATAGATATTTCTGTGAAAGTTTTCCCCAAGTTCTAATAGATCCTGGTGCTAACGAAGTTAACCACATCTTAGCCTTATCCCTCAGTGAAAAAGGAAAAAGTCTAAGTCTAACAACATCGTTTGAGACTCTGTCATATTTAAAAGTAGCACACATTTCTAAAAAGCTAGCGATGTGTAAGTTAGGATCTTCAATTGGTGTACCTCCGAATTGATTGTTCTATACCATTTGAATAACAGTAGGTTTAAGCTCAAATGAATTAGCAGCTATATCACGATTTTGGATAGATAAGTGAATTTCGTATATTGTAGGATTTGCATAATCTCGTAGGGGTCTAGGTTGGTGTTCATTTTCTAATCCTTGATTGTTCATGTTGTCATGTTGTTCTGTTCTCCATTGTATCAGAATTTCTAGATTCTCTTCTCAATCTTATAATTTTTCTAACAGTGCGTTCTAATTCTGAATCGTAAGGTATAAGATTTTCAGGTCCAACTTTACACATACAATTTGAAATTAGTACACAGTAATATAATTAACTAAATATGAAAATAAGTTGCAATTCAAGTAAAAATTTTCTAATAATCCTAATATGTCCGTTACTCTAATTGTGATTTTTGTTTACTCACTCCCCGACAACGGCGCCAAAAACTTGACTGCGACTTTATATATGCTTAAAAATATAAGATAAATATGGACGTAATAAATATTCAATAATTGTAAAGTCACACTTATCAATGCAAATATACGTATCACTCAAGTAATATAGGGCTCTAATGGAGTCCTAGATATCGATCCCACAGGGAGTAAGTTTAGAACTACAAACTAAGATTTTAAAAAGCAATACTTTAATCACAACAACGAAGTTCAATTTGTTTATCTATCACTAATAGACAATTGAAATAAATATGTAATTTTAATTGCTATTAAATAACTAAATATACTAATGAAGTTACGAATGTGATATTAAATATATAAGAAAGCATCTTGCTCCTTATCAAGAAATTATAGTGAATGGATAAAGTGAATCAGTTCAAATTATATTGTGCCAAATAGGAGCATACCTATTCTTTACCCTTTGGTCCAGGCATAAAGAACATTGACTAATTTTATGTATGTTTACTGAATCTGCGGCTAGGCTGGGAGGATACCAGCTCTCACTTCGGAGCTCCCACGTTCCCCTCGTCTGAGGGCTAACATCTACACTTCA
>NW_018225690.1:0-3646 GCF_001263595.1 Phalaenopsis equestris | reverse complement strand
AAGTGAAAAGATCATCACAATTTCTTAAACATTTTCATGGCTTAACCAATTCATATCACCATTTCACAAATCTCAAGACAAGGAGAAAGATAGAGAAAACTTCTCAGATCTCATGGGGAAAACACAACAAAACTTAGAATTCATATATAAAATCAAAGCCATACAAACTACAATAATAAATAAACTTATCTTTAATTTATCGCCAAGAAAACTCCTCGAAGTTCCTTTGAATCTCTGCCTTTCTTTACAACACACAGAATTTCTCTTTGAAGCAGCAAGGAGGAAGAAATCTCTTACTTTCTCTCCACTCTTACAATCTCTCGAAGAATTCCTCACAATTTTTACACACTATTAGAACATTTCTAACCTCCAGGAACTCTCTCAATCTTACAACCCTCCTTAAATTTCGGCCAAAATCTTCTTTTAAAGTTGTGGATGAGCTTTTCCAAGAGTTGTCTAAGCATCCCTTCAAAATTTGACCTTATCCAAAGCCTGATTGGGCATAACCGCCGAGCTCGCCGTCGGCGGCCTAGAGGGCGCTATCTGCGGACTTTCTTAATGAACTAATTCTGGAGTCTCGGGAAAATCTCGCTTCGGTTCGCCATGGGCGCGGTCGTCGGCGCTGTCGGCGCCCTAGTTCAATTCTGCTCATTTTGGTCCTTTTCGCTCCAAATTCGCTCCTTTTTGCATCTTTTTGCTCCAATGACCCTAATTCATCATTCCGGCAACAATACATAAAAAATACCTTTCTTTAAAGCACAATATTATCAAAAATAGTATAAAATAGGTATGAAAATCTCAACATATTTTTCTTTGGTCAGTTCCCTCTTCTCCCTTCACCTGGAGACTAACATCTCTTATCAAAATCTAAAATTATAAATCAAATTGAGGGATTTAGTCTGTTACTCTAAAGTCCTCTAATTCTACACCCTTAAATTTTATTTCCCTATTTATTTGCACCAAACCCCATGAACTACATCCTCATCCATGAAATCAAATGTGATTCTTACCATTTGTTGATTGAGACAATACCATCTCAGATCTTACATGTTCTCACAACAGGTATTAACATCTTAATTGGCCAAATCAAGAAGTAAATGAAGTACAAGGTTTAAAATCATCACAACTTCTTCCAACATTAAAGTCTAATGCTTCAAACAACTTCCCTCCAATACTTAATCACTAATCATTTTAAGGAAAAAGATAAAAAAAAAACTACTCATAATTCATGGAGAAAACAAAAACATAACCACACTTAATTTTGCACACTTAATTTTGAAAGTAGAAATTATGCACACAAATAAGAAGTCTAAATTGAAACCAAATGAAGCCACAAAGATAAAAAAAAACATATCTCAAATTCCTCTCTACCAAATGTCTTGAAGTTTATTTGAATCTCTTCCTTCACTCACAATACAAAACACACTCAAAATAAAAAAGAAAAGGTTGACGACGGCGGCCGCGTATGTGGTAGTTGGCACTGGTCGGTCTGGATGAATGGATGATGATTAGCCTCTTCCATAGATGATGTAAGTCTTCTTTTATAAAAATCCGAGAGGTGTCTTGGTGTCCCCTCAAAATGTGTCCACATTTAATGAATCTTCTAGAAGTTGCCTCATTTCAAAAAACCAATTGAATGAATTTTTGTGTCTTTTGTGCTATTAACTATTTTCCACGTTTTTACCAAGGGTTGCTTGAAACACCTCTTAAAAAATTCGTCCAAATTCAATGAATCATCAAATAACTACTTATAGCGCTTAAATGCGGGGTACCTGGTGCTTAGGCGCAACTTTTTCTGTTTAACTGGCCCGAAAGCCCCAGGCTTGGGCGCTTAAGCGCCACAGTTCATTTTTGCTCCAATTTTGATCCTTTTCACTCATTTCACCATATTTCATCCATTTGATTGTATCTGAAAGAAAAACATAGAAATAACTTTCATTAAAGTGCAATTTTTTTAAAAATATGTATAAAAACGTGTACATGAAGACTATAAATTTTAGGTGTATCATCTACCCGAACAAACTAAGGTTTATCCAAACCAACTTGAATTAAGCTTGGGGTCGACTTGACCTAACTCAGGTTAACCCAAATCATCTTAAATTAAACCCTCCCAAATTTCAGCCTAACCCAACCCAATCGAGGTCAATCTTATTGAACTTGTGTTAACCAAAACCAACCTGAGGCAACTTAGCCTAACCTGAGTTAACTCAAGTCGACCATAAAATCATTTCGGATTAGACCCGACCCCACTCAGATTAATCTAAATCAACATAAACTAAATTTAGTTCAACATGACCTAGCTCAACTCAAATTCAAGTAACCTGAAGTTAAGGAGTTTTTGACTTCACATGGGAGAACAAAAAGCACAATTAACACCCACCAGGGATGACTGAGGCCGAGATGCTAAATATAAAAGATATAACATAAAATGACCTTAAAAATCATAAAACATAAACATTAACCATAAAACGCAACCTGGTTTAAGAAGGAACTTTGGAGAAGGCAACATATGACTGCTAACGAAGTACCTTTCAGCCACCTTTGACTAATCAAACTGCAAACCACAATGATCCCGAAATAACATAATTATGTGATCTTGGCTGGGTCATTTCAATCACCAAAATAAAACATAAAATCACAAAATATAATCGATTAAGAAGTCTTAAGAAATCTCAAATTTTCAAATCCTAAAATCTAAAAAAGACATTAAAACTTGAAAGAAACACTAATAAACAATGATTATCAAATGCATCTTTAATCCAACTACCCTAGTTTACGAAGGTCTCCTGGATGACTCAACCCATGGGTGCTAACATGAATCTTCCAGCCGGGGTTGGTTTGACTACCACTCTGAACTAAGTATATCAGGGAAACTGCCAACCCCTAGATACCCCTGGATGACAGAAAACCAAGAACATCTTAACCGAGTTGTCCTAACTAATATAAATATCAACCAATTAAAAATTTTCATGCTAAATTTGCTTTACAGGGTTGTTGAAGACAAAATGGAGGATGCCACTTTTGATTTACTTTATATATGTTATCTAAGGTGTGCTAACTCTGTTTTGTAGGGCTGACAAAAATGTTATAGCAACGTAGCTTCTTTCCCTTGGGGTCTTCTTTTCTTTTGTAGAGTTGGAAGTGTTATGATCAACCAATTATAAACATCTGAACTATCCAATTTAAGATGAAACACGAACCAAAGGATAAACCTCAACTAAACCATCAATAATAGTTCGGATGATGTCAATTGACGAGTTTGACATAGATTAAGACTTCGAAGTTTCACTTGGTGAACTTCATTTTGAGAATCCGATGTTGTTCTTTTAATCATGACGTAAATCCTAACATTTGAGCCCCTACATGATTATATGTCATGTAGGGGCGAACATTCATGATAAGAAATATCTTGATATGATTTAAAGTTTAGTGCAAAACTTACTTGTTGTTCTTAATAATAAAATGAAAATACCACTAACTTTCAAAGATAATCAACAACAAGAGAACATAGCAAAAAATGTATGCTCTACAATTATCAAAATTTAATAAGTTGATAGAAACAAAAAATGATAGTGAATCTTTTACAATGAAAAGATGATATAACTCTTCAGTTACTGTGTCAACTCCATTTTTTAAGTATTTACAT
>NW_018225689.1:26387-28269 GCF_001263595.1 Phalaenopsis equestris | reverse complement strand
CAAACCTCACACCAAAAATAGTGCCGACACTCACACTCATCTGATCAATCAAATTTCATTTCTTTCCTTAGTGTTTTGAAGAACATTGCACACTTGTCACCATATTTGTAGATGAACCTACTCAAGCCTGCCATCTAATTGGTTAGTTTTTGCACTTATTGTTTTGTTCTAGGGGGTGGGGAGCCATGTGCACAAATGCTTGTATTTTCTCTTCTCTTCACCTAAAAACTTTATTACCACATGATATGCAGAGACTATGGTCTTGGAGTCATTGAGCAGGGGCCGGTCGAAGATGGCGTTATTGGTATGCAATGAATCAACCACCACATAATTCTCCTTATAAGTAAGATGCTTATCACCTTTCCCCAAGGTGACTGAAAGAGTGATTATTCCCAAGGCCTCTTTCCTCTTGCCAAAGAAGTTATAAAGTTGGCCTGCAGTTGCAACCAGTTAGTCAATGGAGCATCATATCTTGTCAAATACAAACTTGAACATAAAATTTTATCGAGCTCTCGATATCTACTAGAATGCTACTAATATGATAATTGTTTGTTAGTGTTGTGACAATGATATCATTGTTATAAGGGTTCACTTAGGTGATATTTGTATCGTTGAAAGTAATAGGTGAATGGGTGTTTCGATTTAGAGTGGAAGTGAATGTGCATAAATCTTTTGACTGAAATGTCTTATAGCAAGCCCATCAAGATGGATCTCCACCTCCGCCAAAGATTGTCGATACTATCCAAGTAATATGAATGGTGTTTTCTCGGATTAGTTCATCTGGGATTTTCTTAACTTGAACCTTCTCCTACCTCCGGATTGCTGTTCCTCATGCTATTGTAGGCATTATTTTGGTTTGTAGAGTTGCTCGTTGGAAGCTGTCAGCCACCGAAATCAAAATTTCATTGCCTGCTTCGGAAGGACGTTTTAATTTACATATGTATATAAATTTTAGAAAATATCAAAATCAAACTGACCTCATATTTTTCATAGTTTAAATGAAAGAGTATTATACCTCAAACCCTCCCGAAGGATAAATGGATAAATACAAGACTTGAGGATGAGGCACGATCAAATAAACTAAAAAATATATTACATCCGTTTGGTCTGTGAAATCATTTATTTGTCGACAAGTTCCCCTAATTAATACAAAGAATTAAATAGGATTTATATTAAGCTGGGTTCAGACAAGCTTTCTATAAAGGCAGACCCCTATACTTAATTATTATTTAAATAACCAAAGTTACCTAAGAAAACTTTTGATAAAAATCAGAAAATATTATCTTCAAAGAGGTCAAAAGAATAGGACTTTTCAACAAAATCAGATTACGAGGTGTGAAAGGGGAATAGTTTAAATTTGGAGCATTTATTGTGGAATCCAAAGGAGGAAGAACTAGGAGATGTCACAGATATGAAGGAGAACCTTGGTGAATTCCCAGTCTATCATATTGTTTGGCTTCAATTTTGAGGAGAAATTATTTAAGTGTTTCATCCTTAAGTGTTTCATCCTACCATCCTACAAATTTTATTATTTTAGGACTTACATTTGTGTGAAACGATCACACAAATAGCCTGGAATATGTGAGGGTTTAAGTCGTGATAGACGACAACCTAAAAATCCTAAGACAATTTAGGGCTTAGATTGTACAACAGAGCTATATAAAGGCCTAAAGATGACGTGAGGATTTATGTTGCATAAGCAGACAACTTCAAAATCCTATGGCTTGGTTGTTTAATTCTAAGGAAGCAAATTGGTTTAGTTGAGGAAGACAGGTTTTGTTGTTGAAGATGATCATGCTGCCCACAATGATAGCTCCATGTGTCTTGCCGTGACGAGTTTAAATTTTCTAGTGTGTCAAGTTATGATGTCAAATAAATCAGG
>NW_018225689.1:19414-26258 GCF_001263595.1 Phalaenopsis equestris | reverse complement strand
CCAAATGAATTTACTAAACTCAATTTAATGAGTTCCATAATTTCATTTAGATCGTGTGAAGCCTCGTTAGCAACCGTAGGTTACCTCCTTCGAGGGATTCCCAATCATCCGATGGAGACATCTTAATTTAGTTGCAGTTGTTGTTTTTGTGATATTTGTGATTAAATTTTGAGTTGTTTATATTTTGAATGTTGTGGCAGTGAATTTTATTTTGGTTGATTTTTAGTTTTCATTTTGGTTTTAGTTTTGGTTTTGTGGCTATCCTAACAGTTTTGGTTTTCATGCAGGGTGACATCGTATTTTGGTTTGCAAGTTTATGAATGTAAAAGTACAATGTAGAAAGTACGATAAAAGAAAGCACTATAAACTATAAAAAAAATGAATAACGTACTAAAAAAAGTATGGGAAACCAAAAATGCAGGTATAAAAGCGTACTTGGAAGCGTACTTGGATGGTCTTCCCGTTATCTTCAACTGAAACTCAAAATGCATGTAAGGGCATTTTATGCAAAGCGGGAAAAATAAGAAAAATAAGGAAGCGGGAAAAATAAGGTTCTTAGATTATATCTTGGTGAGTCCTTATTGGTTTGATTAAGGATGATTTTATTAAGCAAAACATATCAAGTTTAGTAGACCTCCGAGGTATCCAACAAGTCAGGAGAAAAAGATGGGTCCATGCTTTCCTCTCACCTTCTGGTGAAAAGTCTCGAGCTTATTTAAACTTATTATGTTGCTTAATAATCTATCCTGTAAATATTTCTAGTGTTCAATGAACAGTGATGTTTCAATTATCCCTAAGAGTGGGGTGATTATCATTTATTATCAATTTGAGAATTATCCAATGCAGGTGAAGACCCTTAAAGGCGCAAGTTAGTGTTATCAAGGCACTTTGCCAATTTTGGTTTGATCTTGGGATTGTAGTGTTTCAAAGGTAATCAATTTTTATTCACTTTTCTAATCTTCATTTAACTAAATTTGATTTAGCTTAAGTCACCACCAAGCCCTTAAGATCCTGATGGATGTCTTATTCATTTTTAAAGAGATTAAATTTTAAGTGACAATAATTCATCATCAAAACATTTGAATGCCACTTGAAGACAAGATAGGGGTATTAAATTAGTGAGTTATTAACACCCAAAACTATACCCCTAAGTCTAGGATTATTCAATTTGGTAGACTTCCAAATGTTGAAAATTTAAGAAATTATAATTTTTTCTTTTAATTGGGAAAAAATGAGATTAGTTTCTACTAATCAATCCCTTGTGTTTCAATCATCAAAATATGTTAATTAGGATAAAAAAAGTTGCCCATTTCCCATTCTTGAATTAAGTCTAAATGTAAATTAAGGTCAAATTATCAAACTTACACTTTTGCCCCTAGGACTCTATCACTTCATAATTTATCAATTTTATTTCAAATGACTTTATAATTTTCATCCTACCTTAATCATGGGTCAATTAAGACATCAGAGAAGAAAATGTGATTTTTCAAATTTTAATTTAATTTATATAATTATTGATATGCAAAAATAGGATTTTTTAAAGAAAATTTAATAACTTGACCAAGGCAAAGCCTAATCCCTTGAAATTTTTACTGGAGATAGAATTAAACCAGAGAACCATTGGGACCAAATTTCATGATTTTTTGAGTTATGTTTGAATTATTAGAATTATTTAAGTGAAATGTTAAGAAAAATCTTTTTTTAGCCTTTAAAAATTATTTTTAGCTTTAAAATTCAATATCTTCACTTAGAAAATTAGGAAAAATATTCCAATTGCTCCTAAGTATATGTTAATTATTAAAAATCATTTTAGTGTCAAAAAAGTCATTTAACTTAGAAAATCAAGTTAAGTTATCAAATGAACTCCAAATATTTTGAAATTTATATGGGGAGTTCTTTGAACTTTAAATCACATATAGAATCAAAATCAAGTCAGTAGATGTTTATTTTTCCCAATTAATTTTCTTTGATGTTTTAGGATTTTGTGAGAGTTAAGTGTGCTCTTAATGACTTAGCCCATGAAAAATTTTTCAAAGGGTTCTCTGGTCATAATAAACCTTCCAAAATTTCTTTTGATTTTTCTAAGGAATATGATAATTATTATGATTAATTTATGCAAATAATAGATATAAACTTGAAAAATATGGTTCTCTCCATAGAGGTCTTCTCTGACCTTAGAAAAAAATCAGAAAATATCAATCATGACAGAGGCAACAACATGCCAAAATATCAAGCTATGGTAAAATGTCTACATGGATGAAGAGTAAAAGGACTCAAACCATATTTAATTAATTAAAAATAAAATATGCATAAAATAAACTTCAAATTATTTCCACATTATTCTCCTCTGTTTACTAAGCACTAGGGTATTTCTTTTTTATTTTTGTGATTTTTCTACACCAAGATATGGATTTTTGAATTTTTCTACACCAAGATATGGCCAAGATATGGATTTTTGAAGTTCACTGATTTAATTTAATGAGAAAATGCCCTACTTTCTCACTTAAGTGAGTCATCCTGTGATGGCGTCAAAGCGGGGCACGCGTCCTCCTCTGGTTGGCTGGCGCTAATTGGTTTAACGGCGCGTTAACAAACCGTAGTGTCATCCGACTGCATCAGAGCCGCTCATCTGGTATACGCACGATCCGACTGTTGTGGGTCATCGTCCCCAAATAGGTTAACCCGAAAATCGTTCACACTAAAATCTTAAGGTCTCTCTCTATACTCAACCAAATCTCCTCGGGTTTGATCCTATGGACTTGTCTAAGTGAGATGAATACATCCATATGGTAAACATGCCATTAAATCAACTCTAATCAAATGGAGAATGAAAATAGGCTCGGGAAGAGGGGAGTTCAATACCTTTGCTCTGAGAAGGGAAACTTTAATCAGAGGTACCCGACACATTTTTGGAGGTCCAAGGAGGCTAGGGATTGAGTCTCTTGCTGTGGTGGAAGGTCTAGGCCCAAATTTAGTCAAGACCAAATTTGGGTGTTGATCAAAGTCTAGTGTAAGGGCTCTCTGTGAGGGGGCTTTGATGGGACTTTTTCTCCTCTCACTATAGTGAAGGTGTGGGTGAGTTTAATTTGATTTTGTGCACTTTGGAGGTGTGGAGAGTTCCGTCCTGTCTCCGGCGAGGTTTTGAGCTCAAAAATTGAACTCTGACAAGGGAAATTAGGGCAAAGGAGTTGTTGGATTGCACTGAGAGGGCTCAAGGAAGCTTAGGGAGTGATTTTAGAGGGTATCCTTAATAAATTTTCAGCACACCTTTTATGTCCATGGAGGTGGAGCATTTTATAGCCATGGCTAGAGAGGGGAGCTCAGGCCCTAGTCATGGATGCAAATGTCTACCTAGGTGGTGACCTAGATGGTGGGCTAAAAAACTCTAAGGTTTGATTTTGGTGAGCTGGCCCCTAGGGTTAAGATTGGGTTTGATTCAAGGGTGGTGGCTCTTGGTTTTGGTGTTTTCTAGCCACTAGGCCGACTAGCAGGGCCAGGGAAGGTGGCCAGGAGGTCAGGTGAGCCAGTGGGAAGGTTAATTATAATTACCCCTCAATGGCAAGTGAAGATGGGAAAGATTTTATGTTAATCCCATAAATGGGCATAAATCCATTAATTTGTGGATCAATTGGTCCATAGCATTCCATGACTTGGGTCTAGGTTAGCTTGATCCTTATGAAGAGCTCATCTTGGCTTGTTTATTGTGGAGTCATAAATTTGGTGACTTTAGGGTGGTTAGGCCAATTTTGGTGTATGGGCTAAATTTGGGTCCAAATGGCTAAAACTTAGGTTTGGGTTAGGCTATCCATGACTTTGAGCCCGGTTTATTGATAAATATTTTGTAGATGATTTTAATGAAGATTTTTGGTGAAGGATTGAAATGATTTTGAGTTCAATTCGGGGTTCAATTTGAGGGAATTCGGAATTTTGGTCAATTTGGATATGTTGGGCTAGACTTGGGCCTAGGTTGTGCTAGGCTTGAGCTAATTACAAATTGATTGTTTAAAATGGTTTATAGGAATATCATTAAGAGTTTTTCAACATAAATTGGGTGTCAATTTTGGGGTTAGGGCAATCAATTTGGTGGAATCAATTTGGTGGAATTTTAATCAATTTGGTGGAATTTTGAGACAGCCAATTTGGGACAAATTTGGGGATTTTTGGATTTGGGTTGAAATTAAATGAAATTGAGGCTTCCAAAAGGATAATTTATGATCAATATTGATGTGTAGGAATTTTATGAAGAGTTTATGATTATAATTGAGACCAATTGAGTAGGCCATGATGTTCAATTTGGTGGGATTATACCATAGAACCAATATTGGGGGTTTGACTTAGATCAAAATTGAGCTCAAAGTATGGGCCAATTGAGCTTTTGTTTGATTTAAATTGGTCACATGTAATGTTAATTTGAGTTTAGGATTGAAATTGGGGGAAATTATGACAAAATTGATGGACATTTGAGGTAAATTTGGGAAAATTGGGCCTTTAAAGGCAATTTGGGGGTTTTGGTCAAAATGATTGAATTGGTCAAATTGGGTCCAACTAAGGGGTCCAAATGGGTTTTGGAAACATTTGGAGTGATTTTGGAGGTTTTGGGAAAGTTTTGGAGGTTTTGGAGGTTTTGGGAAAGTTTGGTGTGCCAAGGGTATTTTTGTAATTTTGGCAATTTTGGGGGTATTTTGGTAAATTTGGAATTTTGGGTGGTTTTGGGTAGCTTGGGTATTTTCAAAAGATTTGAAATGGCTTTTGAACAAGTTTGGGTATTTTGGATGAATTTGAGGATTTTGACTAAATTTGGGATTTGGGGGTGTTTAGGTAATTTGGGTAGGTTTGGGGTAAAAGGCCAAGTTGGATATTTTTAATAGAATTAGGAAGCCAACCACCACAGATAAGCTATGGACCAATGAAATTCCCTTTTGGGTCCTCTATTTACTTGTCTTAGCTAAACCCTAGCCTAGGGTCAGTGCGTTTAGGGGACCATCTACATAAGTCTCCCAAAGAATCAAGGGATCAAAGTCAACAATTTTGGGTTTGGGTTGTGAGTGGGTATAGGTAATAATGAATGCAAGTGAGTGCAAGTGAGTGAAAGTGAGTGTCTTAGCCCTAGACAAACACCTAGAGTCAACATTAAGGGCAAACAGTTCTATGGGAACTCACCTTGAGCTCCCCCATATTGACCCTACCTACTAAGTGCTAGAGGTTAGGACTAATATGTGGAACTTCAAGTTGAGCAAAGAGGGGTGTAGAATTTATAATGGTGAGGGTTCCTTTTCTAGTTTTCTAGAAATAGTCAACAGGAAAGTCCTATGGCTAGACACTAGGCTACTAAAGAGGAAAAACTAAACCTCAACCAAAAGTGAGGTCAACAGCTATGAACTCCTTTTGTTTCCCATCTTTGATCAACTCATCATGCAAGCTATGGAGGTGTCAACATTCCTTTTTATCATGGACATGGTCCTTGTGATACATGTTGTATTTCCTTGGGTCTTGGAGAAAAGCTTCGGTCTTCATTGGTGGTGCCTTCATGAAATATTCTTTACTCTATATGGCCTCTACCATCTCTTCCATTGATACCCTCAATAGAGTCACCTTTAGTGCTCCATGGTGATCGAGCAACCGCTCGGTGTAATGAATCAACGCTAGTCAGAATAACAAGCCTGACCTCCTCGGTTGGTGTTTAAATCATGGGAATTTAAAAAAAGGATTCCCGGGAAGGGTATAAACCAAACCAAGGCAGCCACCAAACCAGACCAAAAGCAAACACCACCCAAAAATAATGGGCTCATTGTCGTGAGCCAGTTAATTGTCATCATATCATGGTAGAATGGAAGGGGTTCACTTAGACGTTTATGTCAGCCACTTCGTTGCCGTGAGCCAGTCAATTGTTCTCATATAAGGGGTTCACTTAGGTGATAGATTTGTATTGTTGAAAGTAATAGGTGAATGGGTGTTTTGATTTAGAGTGAAAGGGAATGTGCATAAATCTTTTGACTGAAATGTCTTCTAGCAAGCCCGTCAAAATGGATCTTCACCTCCCTCGAAGATTGTCGATATTATCCATGTAATATCAATGGTATTATCTCGGATTAGTTCATATGGGATTTTCTTAACTTGAACCTTCTCCTACCATCGGATCATTGTTCCTCATGCTATGAACTCCCTTTTCTTCCCAGCTTTGATCAACTCATCAAGCAAGCTATGGAGGTGTCAACATTCCTCTTTATCATGGACATGGTCCTAGTGATACATGTTGTAATTCTTTAGGTCTCGGAGAAAAGCTTCAGTCTTCATTGGTGGTGCCTTCATGAAATATTCTTTACTCTATATGGCCTTGTTGACCTCACTTTTGGTTGAGGTCTAGAAACTTCTTTAGTAGCCTAGGTCTAGCCATAGGACTTTCCTATTGACTAGTCTTAGAAAACTAGAAAAGGTATCCTCACCATTAGAAATTCAAAATTCTTCTCTTTTCTCAACTTGAGATTCCACATATTGGTCCTAACCTCTAATGTTTAGAAGGTAAGATCATTATAGGAAAGCTCAAGAAGAGTTTTTATAGGGTTACTTGGCCTTAGGATTGACCCTGGGTGTTGATTTGAAGCTAAGGTACATTATACTCATACTATATCTTCACAATACACTAATTAAGATCAATACATGAGAGCCCAAAATGGGGATTTCATTGATCCATGGTTCATTTAGAATGGATATCTATCCAATTCTATTTGAAATGCCCAACTTGGTCTTTTGCCCCGAGATACCTCCAAATTACCTAACTGCCCTTGGGACCCAAATTTGGCCAAAATTCCCAAATTTTTCCAAAATACCCAAAATTGATCAAAAC
>NW_018225689.1:0-7186 GCF_001263595.1 Phalaenopsis equestris | reverse complement strand
TTCATAGGTAACTTCAGTTATCTATGATGTAATTAACTATAGGGGCTTGCCCTTATAGGAAGCTTTTCCCGAACCCAGCCTAATATAAACCCTATTTAATTCCTTATATTAAATAGGGGAATTTGTCGGCCAATATATTGGTTTCGCAGACCAAACGGATGTCATAACTTTCTCTAGTTTATTTGATCGAACCTCACCCTCAATTCTTGTGTTCATCCTTCGGGATAGATACAAGATTTGAGATAAAGCGCTCTTTCATTTAAACTATGAAAATTATGGGGTCAGTTTGACTTCATCTTTTTCAAAACTAAAATTTAAAATAAAAAAAAAAACGTCCTTCCGAAGCAGGCAACGGGATTTCAATTCCGATGACCGACAGCTTCTTACGGGCAAACCCCACACCAAAAATAGTGCCGACAAGCCTCTACCATCTCTTCCATCGATACCCTCAATAAAGTCACCTTTAGTGCTTCATGGTGATCGAGCGACCGCTCGGTGTAAGGAATTGATCGCTAGTCAAGATAACAAGCCTAACTTCCTTGGTTGGTGTTTATGTCAGCCACTTCATTGTCGTGAGCCAGTCAATTGTCCTCATATCATGGTAGAATGGAAGGGCTCGAGTCTTTCATAGATCTTCACCAACCATCCTTAAGAGCCCTTTACTACAGACGATGAGTTGATAATTCTACTATGATGGAAGCTGGTGTAGAATAGTATTTCTTGGTCGATTTGTGGTTGTTGGCCAGCTCTAAAAACTCAATTAAAGTTTTTAACTAGTCGACACCCAAAAGCCTAATATAAAGGTCTTTCTTTTTTCCCTTGAGTTTGGGCAGTGTGTGCTACTTCAGGTTCAAGATGCTACACCTCCCACTTTTTTTGGGCACTCACAAACTATGCTACGAACGTTCTTTTAAAATTAGCAAAGGAAGTGATTATTCTTGTCGGCAGTTCATTGAACTAGTTAAGATTTGACTCCCTCAGCATGTTGAAGAATAAACTACACTCAGGTGAGTCTGTAATCTTTAAAAGGCAGACGATAGACTCAAAAGACGCTATTTGGTTGATCGGATCAGCTTGACCCTTGTAGGATTCCATCATGGGAATTTTAAATTGCTATAGGGGCTTAGTTTCATAAAGGTGCCAAAAGAATGAGCTCTTAACCTTTTGAGGCCCTTCAATTCACTTGAACCAAAACCTATTGATCGGTACCAACCCAGTGAGCACTAGTACTTTTTCATGAGGGTTCTGCTCCATGTATCGAGCTCTTCTTGGATGGCCTCCATATCTAACCAATCATTTATTCATTTAGCCCTTGTATATGTTGTTGCAAAAACTCCTTGATGCACTTTATGTCGGTGATGTTTCTTTGTTGAGTTTCTTCTCCTTGTGTTGCTCCCTTTCTTGTTGCTGACATGATCCACGCTCACTGTACTTCTTAAGATGTTGATTTGATTTTGTTTGTGAATCACACTCAGGGAATAGAGCTTTAAACCGAAGAGATAAGAGAGAGAGGGGGGGAGAGTGTTGACCTCACTTTTGGTTGAGGTTTAGTTTTTACTCTTTAGTAGTCTAGGTTCTAGCCATAAGACTTTCCTGTTGACTATTCCTAGAAAACTAGAAAAGGAACCCTCATAATTAAAATTCTAAATTCTTCTTTGCTCAACTTGAAGTTCCACATATTGGTCATAACCTCTAGCACTTAGTAGGTGGAGTCAGTATGGAGGATCTCAAGGAGAGTCCCCATAGGACTGCTTTACCTTAGGGTTGACCCTGGATGTTGTTCTAGAGCTAGTTCACTCACTTGCACTCACTATCACCTATATCCACTTACAACCATAAACCTAGAATTATTGACTTTGATCCCTTGATCTTTTGGGAAACTCATGTAGATGGTCCTCTAAACCCACTAGCCCAAGGCTAGGGTTTAGCTAAGACCAGTGCACAGAGGAACCAAATGAGCATTTCATTGGTCCATAGCTCATATAAGGTGGTTGGCACCTCAATTCTACTAAAATATCCAACTTGGCCTTTTGCCCCCAAATTCACACAAACTACCTAAATGCCCTTGAAACCCTAAATTTAACCAAAATTCTCAAATTCATCCAAAATACCCAAAATTATTCAAAAATCATTTCAAAATATCCAAATTGCCCAAATCCACCAAAAAATTCCAAAATTACCAAAATACCCTCAAAATTGCCAAAATTACAAAAATACCCTTGGCACCCCAAACTTTCCTAAAACATCAAAAATTACTGCAAATGTCTCCAAAACCAACTTGGACCCTTCAATTGAACCCAATTTGACCATTTTGACCAAAACCCCCAAATTGCCTTTAAAGACCCAATTTACCCAATTTAAAGAAAAACCCCCAAATTGCCTTTAAAGACCCAATTTACCCAAATTCACTTCAAATGTCCATCAATTTGGCCCCAATTCCCATCATTTTCAATCCTAAATGCAAAGTCATCTTTCATATAATCAACCCAAACCAAATCCAAGCCTAATTGACCCATGCTTTGAGCACAATTTTGATCCAAATCAATTCTCTTTATATGTTACTCTCCTCACTACTCTATTCATTAGGTGTGATACACGGAACCCCATGGCCTACTCAATTTGCCCCAATTTGGATTCTAAACTGTTCATAACAATAAACTCTTCATAACAATTCTACACATCAAATTGAACCCTTAATTGGCCTTGATGAAGCCTCAATTTCACTTAATTTTAACCCAAGTCAAAAATCCCCAAATTTGCCCCAAATTGGCTATATCCCCAAATTCCACCAAATTGAATGCCCTAACCTCAAAATTGGCAACCAATTGATGTTGAGAACTCTTCATGACATTCCTATATACCATTTGCAACCATCAATTTGGACTTAGTCCAATCTTAGCCCAACCTAGACCCAAGTCTAACCCAACACCCCTAAATTGACCAAATGTCCAAAATCCTCCAAATTGAACTTCCAAATCAATTCAAAACCACTCCAAATATTTTCTAAACCTCTTATGATAATCATCTACACAATATTTATTAATAAATTGAGCTAAATGTCATGGCTAGCCTAACCTAAACCCAACTTCAAGTCATTTTAACCCAAATTGCATTTTAACTTCAAGTCATTTTAACCCAAATTGAACCCATGCACCAAAATTAACTTAGCCATGCCTAAGCCACCAAATTGATGACACCACAATAAACAAGCCAAGATGAGCTATGGTCCAATGGTCCCTAAATTTAAGGGATTTCACCCCATATTTGGCCAAAACTCAAATATCTTGGCCATCATCACTTACCCTTAAGAGTTAACCATCATTAGTAACCCATGGCCTCCCTGAGCCAAGAAGTGACCTGACTTTGGCCAGTCACCACGTCAGCCACCGGAAACAACCAACCCAAGGGAGCCTCAAGTGGTCAAAATCCAAAATTAAACTTCCCTTAAACTGCTAAGTCCCATTGGCCATTAGAGCTTTTCTGCCCTCCACCTCAGCAAGCGTTAGCACCCAACTCCTAGCCCTAAGCTCCACCAGGCAGCTATGGCTTTAAATGGAGCTCTCGACGGCCAAAGAAGAGTGTTCTTGGAGCCTTAAGGAAACTCTGCCAAAATCTCACTAAAACTTCTCCAAACCATCCAAAGTGCAATCCCCTTGCTCTCAGCCACTGATAGCCACCCCTTAGAGCTAATTTATTCACTGAAATTTTCTCTAAAACCAGGACAAATCTCTCCACTCCACCACAGTGCACCAAACTTCAATTAATTGTGCACACACCATCCCTACAGTGAAAGAGCCTGATTCCCCACAAAAGCCCCCTCTGAAATAACCTCGAGCATAGCTCTATACCAACACCCACCTTAAATCCACTTTGATCGAATTCATACCTAGACAATTCACCAGATCTTGAGACTTCATCTGGAGGTTCATCATCGGGAGGTTTGTTGGGGCTAATCAAAGCTACCACAACCATCTGATTGAGGCCTCCCCTCTCAGACAAAGGTATTGAATCCCAACCCTAATCCGAGCTTATTTTGATTCATTATACGTATTTACTGTATTTTGTACTGCATATACCGTATGGATAGGTTCTTCTATAGTAGATGAAGGTTTAGAAACAAACCTCATGCGATTTGGTTGAGACTAGACCAAGATCTTAAGGTTTTAATGTGAACATCTTACGGGTTAGGTCACTCGGGGACGATGAACGGGTCGTCCGATCGTGCGTGTATCCAGTGGACGGAGGAGATCGAGCCAGACAAACTCTTGGTACATGAACCGCAGGCCGCGTGGCAGTTGAGGTTGATGGCGGCGTCGAATAGCGAAGCGCAGCATGTGAGAGAGAGGCGCGGCTGTTGAGTTTGGAGCCGCCATAGGTTGAGTTGGCGCTGCGTGGATAAGTAAAAAAATATGGATTTTTTGAATTATTTTAAATGCCTAAACTTCAAAAATCCATATTTTTCTCTAGAAAATCATAAAAATAAAAGAAAAATACCCTCTTGCCCAGTGAACAGAGGAGAATAATGTGAACTAAGAAAAATTATTTTCTTATTCCCTAATTTTTAATGAATTAAATATCCTCTGTGGTATTTTAATTCTCTATGACTAAATATTACTCACCATGGCTTGAAATTTTGAGAGTTCATTCCTCATGATAGAGGCCATGTCTTCTGATTTTTCCAAGGTCAGAGGACATCTCTATGCTACTAGCCCTAATTTTAAAGCTAAGGTGACCATTTTGTCTATTTTTAAAGCTAAGGTGACCATTTTGGCTATTTTAATTATATAAATCAAAATATTATGGGAAAAATTATGGGAATAATTTTAGTAGGTTTCCTGTGATCAAAGAAACCTATGAAAAAAATCATGATGTCTTGAATTATCTTGTAAATTTCTATAATTAATTAAACATAAATATCTTGTGTTAATTATTGTAAATTATATACTTATAAAAAATTGACAAAATTAATCCCACATTTTTCATAAAAATCATGTTTATCCACTGTAAAAATTTAAATATTATTTGATTAAGTTCAAGTATTAAAGTTGATTTTTTAAGGAATCTTGTATTTTTGTACAAAAATAATTATATTAAATTAAATACACTTGAGAAAATTATGAAAAGTGGTTTTATGAGTTTTTTGTGATCAGAGACATTGAGGAAAAATAAAATTATTTTTTAAAAAAATACTTAATTTTTTAGCCTTATTTTGAATTTTAAAATGATTAAAAATAATTAAAAATCCCAAAAATATCAAAACATTTCAAAATATGCCTAATTGCCCTTAGATCACTTTCAACTTATTAGAATAATTTTCCTAATTTTAATAAGTTTAAAATAAATTTTAAAAGGCTTAAAAGTGGATTTTGTTTATTCTCTCATTAAAATAATTATAATTATTTAATTCAAAAAAATCATATAATTTTGTCTAGGTATTTTCCTGACCTAGGGAAACCTCTAATAATTTTCTCATAAATAAAGAAAACTTTATTTTGGAAAGTCAAATAAATCAATTTCTAAAGAATCCTATTTTCTAAGCTTAAATAAATATTTAAATTAAATTAAATTTTGAGAAGTCCACATATTCTCCTCTAAATATTATAATTAGCTCATGGATATAACACTCTAAACCCTCAAAGTCATTTGAGTTGTGTTTAGTGAGTTATGAGGTGAAGTGCCCCTAGGGTGAAATAGTCATTTTAGACTTTGATATCTTAATCAAAATTTAGGACTAACTAAGAGAAAATGGGTAATTTTGATCTTAATAAATATGTTTGGATGATTGAAATACAATGATGTTAAAAGGTAAAAACTCACTCACCACCCTCGTACAACATTAATAAAATCATAATCCTTCTAATCTTCATGACTTGGAAATCAATTAAGATCTGACGATTCTTAAGTGATGGGCTTAATTTGGAAAAATGATAATTTACTTTTCTTAGGCACAAAGCTGAGGATGATTTGACTATTTGATAAGAATACATATCACTTGAATAAAAAATCTTGATAATCACTATTTCACCTATCATGATTGTTAAAGGCTTAGTAGTGACCTAGGCTCGACGTCTAAACTCAATTAATTGGATTTAGAAGATAACATGATTAATAATTAACATATTTAAGCACTACAATCCTGACCTTAATTTTGGGCACCACAACTGGAATCACAACCTTAAATAACCTAAACGTGCCTTAGGGGCACCCACTCACATAACCTTTAAACGAAATATCAATTGATTAACTGGGCATCATATCCTCAAGATGATTAAATTATTAGGTTTTGCTGAGCAACAGGGTAGTCACGCTTCAACCTCGGATGATTAATGGAACAATATGATAAGTCCAGAATGAAATCAAAATAATTCAAGAGAGCTTCAAAGTGATCTAGGGTCATCCCTCGAGAACATTGAAATCTATTGGACATTCTGAAGGGCAAATTGGACTTGTCATATTTTTTGTATATTTTTTGTTCTATATTTGTTCTAAAATCATGTACTAGGATCTTCTAAGATTCAATAAAATCATAACTTAGGGTTTGGTAGCTAAACATTCATCTGCTAAACATTCATCTACTTCTGCAATTTAAATTCTTTGCAAAATTATATACATGTCTTGCAAGTACTGACCTTTCAGGTGGTGGAACTAGAAGAATTGGCAGGTACACATTTTAATTAATGTATTTACCTTTATGTACTTCTTGTCTTAAGCTTGCATGTTAAACAATGATGCCACCCTACATGAAAACTAAAACTGTTAGGATAGCCGCAAAACCAAAACCAAAACTAAAATCAACAAAAAGAAAATTCACCGCCACAATATTCAAAATTTATGACAACTCAAGATTTAATCACAAACATCACAAAACAACAATTGCAACTGAATTAAGACGTCTCTATCGGATAATCGGGAATCCCTCGGAGGAGTAGCCTATAGTTGCTAACGAGACTTCCCATTGTCTAAATGAAAGTATGGAACTCATTAAGTTGAGTTTAGTAAATTTATTTAGACTAAGTGAATCTGAAAGAAAATAGTGGTGTTGGAACGAGGAACCATAGGATCCTAACCTGTGTCGCTCTAATCAACTTTAATATGTCCCATAATATTTAAAGAACTATAACCATAGAGACATTTGATTTGACATTATAACCTGATGTTGACCTCATTTTTGGTTGAGGTCTAGAAA
>NW_018225688.1:0-202 GCF_001263595.1 Phalaenopsis equestris | reverse complement strand
AAATCTGGAAATTGAACTAATTTTGAAAATCTCGCAGGCGGCGCCAACGATGTTGCCGACAGCATGTCGCCGACAGCGATTTTTCCCGAGACTTATGCTATTTAATTCAATAGAGCTCGCCGACGGCATTGACTTCCCCGCCGACGGTGAGATACCAAAAAAGCACTTTTAATCGTGATTTTGACCAGTCAACTGTCACTAT
>NW_018225687.1:0-925 GCF_001263595.1 Phalaenopsis equestris | reverse complement strand
CTTACCAGTAGAATTGGAGCATAAAGTATATTGAGTGATTAAGGAATTCAATTAAAATTTAAAAGATGCTGGTAAGAAAAGATTGTTACAACTAAATAAATTGGAAGAATTAAGAAATGAGTCTTATGATAACGACAGAATTTATAAGGGGAAATTAAAGTTATGGCATGATCAGAAGATTAACCAGAAGAACTTTGAACCAGGACAAGAAGTTTTACTTTACAACACCAGGCTGAAGTTTTTTCTTGGGAAATTGAAGTCTCGTTGGTTAGGACCCTTTGCTGTGACTCAAGTTTATACTTGCAGGGCTGTTGAAATTGAAGATCAGAAGATGGGAAATAGATTTAAAGTAAATGGAAACAGATTAAAACCATATTATGAGGGTAAAAGACCAAATTTTAAAGACATTTTAATGATCAGTCAACCTGAATGACACCTGAATAGGTCGAGCTGACGATGTTAAACAAAGCACTTTATGGGAGGAAACCCATATTTATCTTTACTTTTATCGTGATTATAGTAGTTTTTTATCCAGAAGGCCACCGACGGCGCCTTCGAGGCCGCTGACGGTGGGATCGACGGTTATGTGTATTTGTACAATGGATAAGGCCGGATTTTGGAGGGGTGTATAAGCAACTCTTGGGAAAACTCATCCACATCTTTAAAGAAAAGATTTTGGCCGAAAATAGAGGAGTCGAGACAAAATTAATACAGAGGCGCACCGACGGCACCCTTGACCTTGCCGACGACTGAGGCGCACCGACGGCACCCTTGACCTCGCCAACGACTCCCTCGACCCCGCCGACGGTGAGACCGGCGAATTGGCGGTTATTTGGGTTCAAATGGCGGTTTTTTTGCGGTTTTTGGACAGGAATTATCTTTTTAAACTGAAAAATTCGATTTCTAGTTCATATTTTCCCTCAAA
>NW_018225686.1:0-666 GCF_001263595.1 Phalaenopsis equestris | reverse complement strand
GTGTTTTGTTGTATCTTTCACATGAAGTCTGAGTATTTTTCTATATCATTCTCCCTACTCTGAGATATGGTAAATGAAGAGATAATTTGGATGCGACAATGTTAAAATATAAAATAAATTATGATGGTTTTTTAACTCCGCTCTTAATTTACATTTTGATCTGGCCAATTAAATTGTTAAAATATGTGGTGAAACATATGATCTGGGAAATGGAGTATGAGTTCTACGACAGAGTGAGAATCACATTTAAATCCATCGAGGAATGTTTCGTTCATGGAATTAAGTGCAAAGTAATAAGGAAATATAGATTTTTGAGTGACAGACTAAAATCCCTAATTTGGTCTTAGTTTTTAAGAAGTAAAGCAAGAGTTAGCCTTCATGGGAAGGGAAGTGGGAGCTCTTGAGTGAGAAGTATCCTCCTAACCTAGCCACGGATTTAGGGACTAAACCTGAGATTAGCCAATTATTTTCTATAACACTAAATCAGAGTTGAGAATTAAAATTGCTCTTATTTGGCACAATACATATTTAAACCATTTATTTCATCTCATTTCACTAAAAACTCATTGTAGCGGGAAAGATGGTTTTTCATATTACAAAACTTCATCACATAAACACAGTTTAGTAGTTTCTGTTTTAAACTTTGCATTTAAATTCTGCTAGTAG
>NW_018225685.1:26563-27573 GCF_001263595.1 Phalaenopsis equestris | reverse complement strand
GAAATTTCTCCCAAATCTAAACGTTTAAAAATTGACAAGGAAAATTGACAAGAGCATAAGATTGATACTCGCTCTTAAATCACATAAAGCTTTTCCATAAAGCTTTTCACCAATTGCACAAGGTAAAGTAAAACTACCAGAATCTTTTAGTTTCTTAGGAAGCTTTTTCTAAATAATAGCACTACACACTTCACTGAGTGTAACAGTCTCATGATCTGTAACCTTCCTTTTCTTATTTAGTACATCCTTCATAAATTTCACATAACTTGGCATTTGTTCCAAAGCTTCAACAAAAGGAATATTTATCGTTAACTTCTTAAGGATTTCCAAAAATTTTGTAAATTGTTTATCTTTATTCTTTCGCTTCTGTCTTTGAGGAAACGAAGGTGATGGTTTTTCAAAAGGAACCTGGGTTTGTTCATTTTCCTGTTGATCATTTTTCATTTCTTCCTTCTCTTCATTAACTTCAGTTTCTCTTTAGATCTTTGTTTTTATTTCTTTTTCACTTCGTAATTGCATAACATTAATTTGCTCTTTATTTTGATCTTTTGGATTAACTTCCACAGTACTCGAAAGAATTCCATAAGGCCTATTACTAAGTGTAGTAGCAATATGTCGTAATTTATTTTAAATATTTATAATAGCAGCCACTTGATTTTATATTTGATTTCCCATATTCAACAACACTTCTTCCATCGTCAACTTCTTTCCCTTAACTTGTGGGTTAGGATTGGAGTTTAATCTTTGGAGGATAATAAGGTCAAAAATTAGGATTTTCTTGATTGTTCAGATTTCCAGATGGATTCACTGAATAATTATAATTATTCCAACCAAATATTGGGTGATTTTTCCATTCAGGTTTAAACTAGTTAGAATAGGGATTTTTATAGAATAGGGATTTTTATTTCAATTATTTATAGCATTTAAGGTTTAATAAGATGGTTGAGTATCAATAATCTTTCCTAGTGAATTTTCCTCTAATACTAGAGGTATTTGAGAATAATTCATTC
>NW_018225685.1:19763-26293 GCF_001263595.1 Phalaenopsis equestris | reverse complement strand
GATTCCCCTTCAAACTGACAAAAAGATGTAATATCATTTCTAAGCTTAGCGGTTTTCGAGGGTGGAAAATATTTAGCCAAGAATTTTTGTGATATTTCTCCCCAAGTTCTAATAGATCCAGGTGCTAATGAATTTAACCAAGCCTTGACTTTATCCCTTAATAAAAAAAGGAAAATGTCTAAGCATAACAGCATCATTAGACACTCCGTCATATTTAAATGTAGCATAAATTTCAAGAAAACTAGCAAGATGTAAGTTAGGATCCTCAGTAGGTGATTCTCCAAACTGATTATTTTGTACCATTTGGATAATAGCAGGTTTAAGTTCAAATAAATTAGCAACAACATCCGGATTTTGAATAGTTAAATGAATTTCATCTGCTGTCGGATTCGCATAATCTTTTAAAGGTCTTTGTCGATTCTCATTTATTAGATTTTCTATATTATTCACTATTTCTTTCAAATTCTTAAATTCTCTTTGTTGTTTTCAAATTTTTCTAATAGTATGTTCTAATTTTGAATCGTAAGGTACTAAACTTTCAGATCCAATATTTTGCATAAGCAAATAAAGTAAGCTAAGTAAAATTCTTTAAAAATACAATCTTAATTAAATTTCTTTTTGGATTTTTTTAATATTTTATTTTTTTTTTGTTTTTATATATTTCTATAGTATATATAAACTCTATAAATTTCTTAAATTATAAATAATATTTAATTTAATTCAATTTAACCGTTACCTTCCCCGGCAACGGCGCCAAAAGCTTGATCCCAATTTTTTTAATGTAAGGATTTATGAAGTTGACACCACTATCGTGCCAAAAACTTGATCCTTGCATGAAAAGTAAGTTGTGTAAAATATATATAATTATATGTACTTAATAATGAGATTTTACGTAAGTATACGTATCGTTATCAAGTAATAATGGACTTTCTATTCAAGCCCCAAATATCGATCCCACGGGGAAGGTGTAAATTAGCAATGATAAATTTTATCAGGAAATTTACAGAAAATCAAACGAAATCACTATCAATAATTTTGAATGTTGAAATATTAACAAAACTAAATTACTTAACTATTAGCAAAACTGAAATGTAAATTTTTAATAATAACTACTAATCTACTAATTATGTTTATATAATGAAGGTTTCTTATGTAAAAAAAATATCCTTCTCACTACAACGACACTTTTTATAAATAGATTTTTCTAGTCACACTTTCACATCTATAAAGAAAACCAAATAAGAGTAGTTGTAATTCTCTACCCTGATACACTGTTATAAAAAATCATTAGCTAATCCCAAGTTTAGTCCCTAAATCCATGGCTAGGCTAGGAGAATACTGGCTTCCACTACAGAACTCCCACTTCCCTTCACTTGAAGGCCAACTCTTGCTTTAGTTTTTAAACACTAAGACCAAATTAAATATTATAGCCTGTCACTCTAAAATCTCCAATCTAATTTTACACCAATCAAAGAATATTTCCCTATTTATTTGCACTTAATTTCATGAACAAATTTCTCCTTCATGAATTCAAATGTGATCCTCACTCTGTTGTAGAACACATACTCCATTTCCCGGATCAGATGTTTCACAACATATTCTAACAAATCAATTGGCCAAATTAAAAAGTAAATTAAGTTTGGAGTTAAAAAATCATCACAATTTATTTTGTATTTTAATTATGGCACATTCATAGTATCACTTCATTTCTCTAAATCTAAGAGTAGAGAAGATAGAGGAAACTACTCAGACTTCATGAGAAAGATGCAATAAATGACAAATTTCATATGTAAAAGAAATTTCGTACATCATTAATAAACAAACAACACTTATCTGAAACTTTTTCTCAAAGTAAATCCCTTGTAGCCTTTCCTTAGAAATGCAGGAAGAAGATATCTCTCACTTTTTCCCTTCCCCAACACTCTTACAGAAAGTTTCACACTAAATCTCACCAAAAAAACTCTATACTATGAGACAAAATTACTAATTCACTCCAATATGTGGTGGAATGAAGATGGATTATGGAAATGTAGCGTGGTGGAACGTTGCAGAGCGAAAAATGAACGTAGAGGAGCCCCTTTTTTGATGAAATTTGGCTCCAAATAAAACCCAAGGTCGGTTCTCCAAAAGGTGCCTCCAAAAACTTTTCAAAAATCATCCAAATACATTGAATCTTCTAGAAACGGGATCTAAACCGTCTTTGGCGTCGTTAGCACTAGTCTGGCACCATCGACGCTGAGTAAAAATCCTTCAGCTTTCGGTTGTTCTGCGCCGTCAGTGCTGACCTTGGCGCTATCGGCACTGAGTATTTCCTCAAAAACTTCATTTTGACTTCAAATTTCATCCTTTTTACTTCATTTTTCTTTAAACCTTAAAATCAACAACCTGTAAGAAAACATCGAAATACTTTTCATTAAAGTGCAATATCACTAAAAATAGGTATAAAATATGAGTCTAAAAATATATATATTTTTAGTGTATCAGAGCGTTAGAGGTAAAATGATAATTATAAATTTTAAATCTTAATTAAAATTGTAGGTTAAATTAAGGGTGAAAGGGTAATATTGATCATAATCAATCCCCTGGGATGATTGAAACATAAAGGGATGAGAGGTAGAAACCAATTTACACTATTCTCTACAAAAGGGTAAAATTATAATTAATCAAATTGTTGTAATTTGGAAGATAAAAATATTGGATGAAAGACATTAACTCACTAATTGAAAGCCCCTAATCCATAATTAAGTGATGATTTGATATTTGAATAAGGATTAAACACCTTGCTTCTTAATATTTTCAAATTTACAAGTTTGTACTTAAAGAACTTAAGAGCTTGGTGAGTGAACTAAGTTTGATCTAATATAACTTAATGAGGATTAGAAAGGTGAATGCAATAATTTATAAACATCTTTAAAACTTTATCAGTCAAACCTGATCTAAAGGGTAAGAGGTTCCTTAATAACTATGTTTATCCCTAAGGGTACCTATCCATATAATTTTTAAATATAACTTCAAATGAATGGCTAGTTACCCAACTCATGCTAACGTTCACTGAAAACAAGTTAAAAAATTACAACTAAACCCTAATTTAATCAAGATTGATTAATCTAATAGGACAATAAGGTCAAATGAACTGGGAATGATCCGAGAGATTTTAAAGTTGTTTTAGGGCTATGTTCCGAATATCTTTGTAAAATTTTGGATTTTTCAAAGGGCATTTGAATTTATTGCACTTTTTTTTGGAGAAAAATCATCCTTAAAACTCATATGGATTCACCATGATATGCTTCAGGACCTGTTAATTCACAAATTCAAGTAAAATACCCTGTCCTGCTTATTCTAAATTTAAACCAAATGCTCAATGGTTTGAGTTTTGCATAAGGTATTCAGGTCATTATGAGAAATATGGGATATTTGTTTGTGCGGCATATAGATCATCGAGCTAGTATAAGCCAGAGATCTTGGTGGCGGGGGTGGTGACAACATTGCTTATGTGTGCTGAATGAGAGATACAAAGCGAGATATTATAACAGTATCTCTTATTCCCAACTGCCTTCAGAGAGACGATATGACCAATGATACTGTTCACCAACACTTGGTAAGAAATTACCCCTTACACTCTTAGGTTTCTAGCATTTTCAATCTAATTAGGATAATTAACTCGTGAACAATCTAAATTTTTTAAATATATTTAAAATCTAACTTTTTCAAAATATCATAGCTTTTGACTGCAAAAAATGTATTATATGCATGAAAAATTAAAAGAATTTCAAAAACAAAATTATGAAATTCCACTAAATCCACAGGTTAATCATCCCGATTAGGCTAGGACATGCCCTCCTGAGATTATTTGGTCGGTAGGTTCGGTCTAAGGTTGGAAGCACACAACCCAGCTCTGAGCCCCCTCCTTTACTAAAGTCTTACATTTAGCCTGAGCTTTCATAAGTGGATATTGGTTTTATTTTTCTTGCTCGTGCTTTCCTATGATTTTTCCTCATATCATATTTTCTTGCTTTGCTCTCTTCCTTTTTCTCACGATTTACTTAAAATTCATGCAAATATACTATGTTTTATGATAGTAACCATGCAACGGTAGTGGAGGCCTAGGTACACTTATTTATATATCTACAACAATTTTTATTACAACATTTTCTTCTATTGTACTTTAACCTTTGCATTTGTTTGTATAACTGCAAGACCCTTAGAATAAAATACAGTAGCCTGCTTACTTTTGGTGGATCACTATAAAGCCCAAACACATGCCTTTTAATTAATTAGATTAATAATAATTGAAAAAAAAAACATAAGACAAAAAATACTAATCCTGGAACAGCAGTCAACAAAGGGCTGGGAGCAAGCAGAAGTAGGCAGAGGATAATGATCTACAACAACAAAAACCGGTCTACATCAACTAAAATTTCCTTAGAATTAAACAACAAGCCATAAGACTTTGAGATAGCTTGTCTAGCATGATGTAAATCCTTAATTTATCTTTAGGCCTTTTCACAGTCATGTTCTGCAATCTAAGCCCTAGCTTGCAATAGGCTCTGAGGTTGTCGTTCGTTAAGACTAAAACCCTCTTATCTTCTAGGCCATTTGCATGACAGTGTCATGCAAATATAAGCCCTAAATAATAAAATTGGCAGGATGAAATATCGAAATAAATATCTTTTACAAAACATAAAGCCACACAATAGGATAGTTTGGGAAGTCACCGAGGTTCTCCTCAAAATCTATAACATCCCCTACTTTTCTTTCTTTGGATTCCTAAAATAAAATGTTCCTATTTTGATCCATTCCCACTTGACTTTCTATGTCCAACCTTGAAATTCTAAACTTTAAGATTCTTAAAGACAAATACCTCTGATCTAAATTGATAGTTTTCTTAAATGACTTCAGTCATTCGAGATATTAATTAATTGTAAGGGCTTGCCTCTATAGGGAGCTTTAAGAAACCAGAAAATATAAACATTATCTAATCTTTGTATTATATATGAGAACTTGTCGATCACCATAAAATGTTGCGCAGACCAAAAAGATGTTATGAATCCATTAGTTTATTTAATTGAGCCCCGTAGTCTAGTAATGTGTTTGTCCTTCAAGATAGGTGTATTTTTAGTGATGTTGTGCTCGTTTATTTAAACTATTAAATGAATGAGATCTTATTAGTCTCATTTTTCAAAACAAAAATATTATTTTTCAAAATTAAACCATTATTTTCAAAAATTAATGCAAAAAAAATTCAAGAGAGGAAAAACACATTTCTGGCGACCGACAAGGGATGATAAGCATGAGGAGAAGTCAAATTATAATTTGGTTTCACTTGAAACTTTTTAAAGCAAAAAAAACTTCATTATAAACCTAAACTTATTTATATTTTAAAAAGCATTAATCAATCCTTATAGATATAGTGCTTTAATTCTATTTTATATATTTTCTAAGGATCTTATGTTGGACAAATATCAACGATTTTTGAAGTAGATAGAAATTCAAGATTTCAAACTTGAATCCAATGTTTTCTTATACCCTAGTTCAAGCTTATTTACTAGAATTTTTCTTAAGTTTACCAAATCCAAACATTCAACTTTGAAATCCGTAAATTTAAACCCACAAATTAAAGTTCTCAAGTTTAAGACTTTAAACACATATCTTTAATTAAAATTTTAAATATTAAAAGAAGAAACCTACCTTAAAATCAATCATCTAGAATTTAATAAACTTTATAATTTTTAAGTAACCTTACTAAACTTCAAATTTAACAAACTTCAAAAATTTTAATAACTTTAACAAATTAAAACTTTAAATAATTTCATAATCAACTTTTAATGAACTTAAAATGAATTAAACTAAACTCTTAATAACCCTAAAACAAATCAAATAATCTCAAGATAAACTTTAAACACCTCAATAAACTGCAAATAAACCTTAATAAAACTATAAATAAATTTTAAACAACTCTAAAACAAACTCAATAACTTTAGTTAACATTAAAAATAAATTTCAAATAATCTTAATAAACTTTAAACGATTAAACAAACAAACACAAACACCCTTAAATAGAACCATGCCTCTTCAAACAAAGCTTCAACAATACTTTAAATGCACTTCAGAAATGCGACATTCATAATTTAAAATAAATCAAAATCAATAAATGTAATTTAACTAAAAACAACCCCAAAATAAAACTATATTCAACAAACTTTAAACGGTTAAACAAACAAACACAAACACCCTTAAATAGAACCATGCCTCTTCAAACAAAGCTTCAACAATATTTTAAATGCACTTCAAAAATGCGACCTTCATAATTTAAAATAAATCATAATCAATAAATGTAATTTAACTAAAAAAACCCCAAAATAAAACTATATTCAATCAATTCAAGTTTTCAACTCAAGTGAATAACTGAAATCAAATATCTTTAAACCAATCAACTCAAAACAAACAAAAACTCAGGCCAAAATCAAAATAAATTTAACCAAATAAAATAATCAATCCAAAAAAAAAACAATCAAATTAAATACAACTCT
>NW_018225685.1:0-16066 GCF_001263595.1 Phalaenopsis equestris | reverse complement strand
GACTTTGAGAAGCTTGAGTTCTCCTTCCATTCTTCCTTATTTCCATTATCCTAAAGGTCATGGAGGCATTAAACTAACAGAAGAATTTTTTGATAGTCTCAAGAAAGTGAGCTTCTTAACTAATTTTTAATGATGATCTCTCTCTCTCTCTCTCCCTCTCTGTATGTATATATGTATATATATATATATATATAAAATTCATTTTAGCCTCTGGCTTACTCTTGGAATTGAGTAGATGCATATTTATATCCTATGCAATATAATATGTAAAGTATATGTTGCATGGAAGTTAAGGTAACTAATTTTATTAAGTGTGAATGGATATGAAAGAAGTCAACGAAGGTAATTGGGACTTCAGAGCTTTTACAAGGTGGAGATCCAACAGTGGCAAAAACCTAATAAGGATAGTGAAAATTATTTTGATTTCTTGGTGGATATTTTTATTTGAGCTTAAGGGTTTAGGAAGGGAGATATGTTTTTTGATAGCTTAGACTACTCTTAAAAGGAAGCATGAGTTATTGAGATACGATGTTAATGTTTTGATGTGTGAATGTGATAGAATTATGGATAATTTTTTTTTCTTCCTTTTTAAACTTTAGAATAATGTGACAAAAAATTATTATAATATAGTGAGAAGCTCAAGAACACTTATAGAGATAAGAATTAAAATAGTAGAAAGAAGCCAGACAAAGTAAAAGTGTAATAATGAATAACCTCTTTAAAGAGGGACTATTCTAGGTCAGATGATCGAATAATATGGAATGGCCACAAAACTTTTTAAATGAGACAGAATACATCACTAATAATTTTTTTATTGCATAGTATTAATAAGCATTACTAATTAGAAGATGAAACGGAATCCTAAGTGCAATCAATTTATAATAAATGTATAACTTACCTTTCAATTCATATATCCATCTTTGAAAATCAAAAACAATTAATCCCAAAAAAATAAAAGATGAAGTAAACCACTAGAATTATCACAAGATGGCTGGTAATACTTTCTTTGGATTGGACTTTAACTAATTGGCAAAGCGAGGTGGAGCTCACTCAACTTAAAACTTTGGCTCTAAATATTATTAGTGCTTTTAATTTTATCATTCTTTTATAAATGTCATTTACTTCTAACTCAAATAAAAAAAATATTTAAAAAGATAAATGAAATCAAGTGAGAGAGATTCAATATTGATTAATGATCAGACAAATGCTAAACTCCATTTCCAACATCATGGTGTTTGCATTATATATGTACCAATGAAAATTCAATTTGAGCATGGGCCACTTAAGTTACATGTACTTTGTAAATGAGTTCGAGGATGGATATTATTTCTTCTAAACTAATCATATGAGACTGACTAGTTTGGAAAATAAGATTAAGAACTAAAAGCGCTATTTATTTTTTGTGAAGTCATGAACTAGCTAGCTAATCAAAACTAGGTTAAGTAAATTGGCCGCAGAAAGTGTGGTTACCAATTCTCACCCTTTTCACAAATATTAGTTCGTGAAGATACAAGAAAGATGCTCAATGGGAGACATTACACCAATAAAATTAAGGTAAAAAAAAGCTTTTTGAAGGTAATTAAATGGGTTGAATTTATTCGTCTATCTTTCTATTCTTATGCTCTTTTTAACTAAGAGACTTTTTATATACCCAATAATTGTAATAGGTTCATATATTTATAATTCACTAGGGACCTTATATTTATTGTCTTTGTTCAAGGAGAGGGGCTTCCAACTAGTATGATTACTTCTGGTGGTTAGGAGCCAAGGAAATGGATGATAAAGTTGAAGAATAAGTCAATGCTTGCTATTAAATAGTATGGCAAACCCAATATGAGTAAAGTTAATTTAACTCTTTCATTCTTTTATCCACAATTGCTTAAAAGGGGACTATAATGATATTTTTGTTATTATTAACTCATTATTATTTTGTTGTAGTTCTACCACACTGCCCATTATGATTCATTTTGTTATTATTACTCAATTCCTTTAAGAAATTACAATAAGGTGTTTTCATTGGGTTATCCCCAGAAATTCGGCCTTGCTCTGCAACTAAAGAAGATCATCCTCACTAAAGGTGTTTCTACTGTAAGGTGGCTCCAGCCATGCCAAGTGATCCCACTCAAAAACCTACAATCATCACCTAATATTACATGTGCCAAACTCAGCCACAATGAGAACCTACCCCATCACTTAAGCTGGAGAAGTGCTAAACTCAAAATATTAGACCCCAACACAACCTTGACCACCTAACATTTCCCTAAGAAGATCAACCACCAACACCCTAACTACCACCACATCAATATATCAATACAACCATAAGCATGCTTACCATCAACCAATTTAAGGCTATAACCCCAACCCACCAAATAAGCACCAATGTGTTGCCTTATCTTACTTCAATAACCTACTAATATGTTTAATATGCCATGTTTTGCTAAGCCCACCCTTTTGACCACTCCTAACATAACTATCAAAAAACTAAAAACTAAATTGAAACCAAATTTTAAAGCTCAAGCTACTGGCTCACAAGTAAATGGAACATTTTACAATTAGCCAAAAACACTTATTTTAATTATTTTTTTTAAGGTTGGTGAACACTTGAACTTAAACCATTCAGATTATTCATTTTATTTTTAACCAATATGACTTGTTTATTCTAAAACAAATCTAATATATTGTGTTATTAGAATTTAAAAAATAAGAAAATTTGAATTGAAAAACACATAATATGATAATTTTATCAATAGATTGAATAAGTTATAATACTTTTTATAGTAAAAAAATTAATATTATTTTTTAGCTGTCATTGTACAAAAATATTATTTTTTAGCAAATATTTATCAATTTTACTCCTTTATCTAAGCTCTCTCTAGACTGCATGAGTAGATTTAGTTTTTGACAACTCAAAATACTTAGTGACTTTAGTTTTCATAAGTTCCAACATTGACTGCAACAAGGAGTTGTGCACAGATTTTGCAACACAATTGGTGAAGTTCCAATTGAATTGGTTCATTCTTAATTTTTTGTTTGCTACATTAGCTTTCTTCTAAAATAATTGAGCTTTCTCAAATCCTTTTGTTATTTGAGTTCATAAGTTAACTATTGAAAAGAAAGGCAGCGCCACTACAGATTTTAATTTTATTTTTATGTTTTGATTAATAACATGAATTTTTTTTTCCTAAAGTTTTTACTCCACCACATTGGCAGTTAGCTTTTCTTGATTTTCCGAATGTTTTTATAACGCTTGCTCAAATATGAAAATTTCAGATAATCAGGTCAAAAATTTGGTATAGTGAGCATTGCTTAGTATGATTTTTTTTCTTTTTTGAAAAAAAAAAATCTTAAATAACTCAATATAATTCTAGAATCTATCAAAATCCTGACCAATTAAAGTAAGCTAGCCACTACCACGCTACATACATGAATACAATAGCAAATGTAGCTTACAAGTTAGAGCTTTAGCATATGGAAGGAGGCATATCCTTCGTCACTAATTGACCATGAATTTTTATTTTTTTAGCTACACTTTGTTGAGGGAAAAAATACATAGCTAATTCAGCTAATTTATGAAGTCCCATTTGGTAATCAAATTTTCTAGATTAATGGCTGGTTGGTGTTCTTTTTGTATTCGGTAAGATTATATAATTATCTATAAATATATTGCTTTTGCTTTTGCTTGGTCTGAAGGCTAAATCATTAGCTAACAAATAACTACTTTTTTATTATTTCTTTTTCCCAACAACTCCGTTGCTAACTTCGGCATGAATTATTGAAATGATTATAACTAAGCTTATGAATTTGCTAACTTATTTAAGCTTATAATGACTTATCTCCAGTGTCATTAACTCTTTATGCTTTAGTTTATGCCTTTCAGCAAGTTTCTACTGCTTACTTTTGGAATATATTAAAAATTAAATTATCTAATTGATTAGGTTTGAAAAGAGATGTCAATGCTTAATGGTTGCACCTACAAAGATTTGGCTTTGATATTGTACATATTTAAATTCAATAGAAAAATGGAAAGGGAAAATAATTAAACAAACAGGCAACAATTTTCAGTCAACGATAATAATAATAATTCGATCAATTGTAACAATTACTTGGAATTCTGCAAACATCTTTGTAAGAGCATGCATGCTATTAAATTAGCATTTTTGTTTTATTTTATTTTATTTTTATTTAAGATAGAGAAAGGAGAGCATGTGAACTTGTGGGCTTATCTTTGGTGACAGTTATGAAACAAAATGGTATTTAGACTATTAAATTGGTAGTTCTGTTTTATTCTTTTTTTATATATGCCTGTAGAGAAATGAAGTAAATGAAGCTGTGAGGCTTTCTTTAGTCTTAGTTGTGAACTTGATGTAATTGATGACATGAACTTGTTTGACAGATGGTACAATTAATCCTTGAAAAAACTTAAAAGTGGTCAAAAAGACCTTAAAAAAATTAATAAAGATAGATCAACTTCAAAAAGGTTTAAAAAATAGAAAATAAAAAAACAAAAAAAAACTTTAAAACTGATCAACTTCAATAAGACTTCGAAAGGGAACCAAAATTTATACTAAAATCGAAATAAATTATAATATTTCTGCTCTGCTGGACTAAAAATCAACTGTAAGAACATCTTATCAATTCAAATCTGGAGAAAATAAATAGAGAAGTTCTAAATTTTATTAACCTTCCAACGTGACCAAAATTGCATAATTCTATCACATAATAAGAGAGTTTTGTCAAAAAATAGCGTGTTTTGCACCATTCATATTTGACAAAAAGATTTGTGAAAACTCCAGCTTATGAATTTGTAATTGAAGAAAATGGCGAACATTAAATTTTTTTTAAAATTATGTTAGTTTTCCACCAAGACCAGAATTATATGATTCAATAAGATATAAGTTATGCTTAAAATAATACCGTAAATATTTAAAATGCAATATTTTTATTTTACTCCGCAAACATCTATTTAAATCAGAAACACTATAATCAGAATACCCTGCATTCATTTTTCAACAAACCCACCCCTTAGTAGATATTACTGCTTAGCCAAGCAGAGCAGAGCATTGTTCTGTTGATGGCATTCAATCTTATATGGTCAATAATAGAGCCAAAAAAAAAATTAATAATAAAAATAAATCAAATAAAACAGAGTAAAATATATAGCCATTTAGATGAAAAACTTGGAAGCCATACTCCCAAGGGCCATTAACAAGTTACAAGCATTTGTTCTGCATATGCTAAAGATTAATGATTTGATGAAGCAGAAAAGCATTTTACCGTTGTTGCTGATGGTGATCAGTCTTTTGCATCCTCTTGTTTCATCTTTTTCTCCCACCTACGTTTCTAAGAATATAGAAATACAAAGAGACTAATGAGCCTCTAATAAAATAACTATATTGCATTAGTGTATACCATTATTCTATGACGAACAGAAAATAAAAGAAAATTAGTCTTTTCTATTATATAAAATGTCCCCAATGACAAGAAGACAAGTATTAAAACATGTGAATGGATAAACAAATATGCCTCCAATTAATTTCCATCTACATTCTATCATAATGTTAGTGCCATATATGTTTACTATCTAGTGCCGGTCCAGATAAACAACTATGCCTCCAATTAATTTCAAAGATAATTAAAAAAAAATCAATTTCTTATTTCAAATACACAAGTTGCCAACAAAAATACAGCAGTATAAAGTTTTTAAAGCAGTATTGCTTAATGGAAGAATTTTTCCTTATCAATCGTTAAACAAATTTCTCAAATTTACAAGTGGGTTATGCTTGATGCAATAAAAGTTCTGCCCAGCGTAACTAAATTAGATGATAGACACAATATCACCAAATTATCTATATAAAATAAAGGAGCCCAAAACAGAATGGCTCACGTTTGATCTCAATATATATTCATCCAAGATGAAACTTCAGAATAAACAAAAAGAAATTTAGACGATAATTTTATATCATGAGATGTAGCCATCGTAGATGAAAAAGAAAAGAAAAGTTAGTGTAACTTCCTCTAAAACACAATCCAAAAATATTCCGTTAAAGCTATACTCAGGTTCGGCTGTTTAGTTGGTATAGAGAAATGGTAAAACCACAATTTGATAAATCATGGCTAATTTTTTAATTACCTAATATCTGCAAAAAAACATGCCAATCTGCTCCATTGCTAATCCTCTCATATATAACTAAAACCTTAATGGTTGTTCGGTAGAAAAGGCTGGAATAATCAGATTGTTACGAATTAACTGAACGGTATTCAGGAAAACTGGTATGATATTAGCAAGTAATTGAAAAACATTAATTAGCAAACCGTGATGAAAATTATCTGGATAATATATTGTTGAATTTCTCCTCTTATGTGGTGGGACCGACTCATTCTCAAATCATAGCAGATAAGGCACGCATATCAAGGCCTAGAAATGTTGGATTAATTTTTCTATGCCCCTTGGATTGCAATCTGTGCTTCACTATAGAACTGTTGGCCCCTTTTATTTTTCCCTTTCTAAATTATTCCTATTTTGTAATGCCTCGTGAAGATATATATAATTCTTGAGAGCTTTCTCAATTCTTTTAATTTCTATATGGTATCAGAGTTGGGAATTTTTTTCTTTCTAATCTTTATTCTCTTATTGAAACGGTTGGTCTTCATTTGAGTATAACTAAAGCTAAACGCATGGAATGTAATTTTAGTAGTATTAGCTCTAGTGACATAAGTGTAACTTTGGGTGATTAAATTATTAAAAGAAGTGAACAATTTAGATATCTCGTGTTTGTTGTTCAAAGCGATGGTGATATACCACTCTGATAGAAATCAAAATAATTTATCAAAAAAATTAGAATAGCCAAAAAATATATCACGATATTAGGTCACTATTGCTTAGATTGAAAGGAAAATTTTATAAGATGGTGGTAAGACCTGTAATGCTCTATGGCATTGAATGTTGGCCTTTAAAAGAGAAGCGCAAAACTAAGTTAAGTGTTGCTGAGTTGAGAATGCTTAGGTCGATGAGTGGCTTTACACTTAGAGGCTTTACACTTAGATTGGCTTTACACTTAGATACAAAATGCGAAATGAATATCTTCATGATAGGGTTGGTGTAGCTCCACTGATAGACAAAATTAGAGGGATCGTCTTAGATGGTTTGGTCACATTAATCGTCGACCATCTAATGATCCGATTAGGAGAGTAGATGTTTTAGATTCGACTTATGTTAAAAAAAGCAGAGGTAGACCTCGGAAGACTTGGCCTTATTAAAACTTTGTCAATATATTTCAATCTTGCAAGCTATCTCCCAGCGATAGAAAAATAAAAGTTATATATAAATCATTAAAAACTGTAGGATAGGAAGACATCTTACCTTCTCCCAACATAACTCTCCCCCACGTAGTGGGATTAAGGCTTTGTTGTTGTTGTGATCTTTATTCTCTTATTCTAAATTAAGGTTTCCCGCTTCCAACCTCCTTTCTTTTGTCAAATCATTCCTTTATTTATGACTGGGTGGTTCTTCAACTTTTCTTCAAAAAAATCGACCATGATTATGATGAAAATCATTATAAAGAATAACTTTAGGGATTTCAAGCATCTTATCATTTAAATAAAAGCCTTTTTAAAAGGAAAGAAAAAACATCTTATGGGTTTATCTCCGAAGCTTAAAGATAAAAAATTTATCCTTCATGGTTATGGAACACCAAGCCACTCGAAATTAATAGATCAACTATACTTTTATCTACTACAAAAGAAATTTAAGATAAAATTAAATAAATCTACTCAAAGTTAAAAAAATGTTGCACTCATCTATGAAATAAAAAACAAAGGTCACCACAACCAAACAAGATAATCTTTTCGTCATTGAATACTTTAAATGCATTAAAAATTTACTCATCGAAATTGGACAATTATCAAGATCACAAAATAGCATGTTGTGACGATGGAGAAATTCTCAAATAATTTGTAAAGCAATAGAGAATCGGTGAGTTCCTAAAAGAGCTCAAAAATGAATTTGACAAAATTCAAATCAAAAAACAAAAATCTACTATTAATTAAGTATTTCTCTTGTGGGTTAAAAAAGGAAGAAGGACGGTGATGATCAATGGTCCGGCCCTCAAAAAATATGCTATGTTTTGAATCCCAAAATAATAGATTTCTGACACAACTTTTTCCAAAAAAGGAACAATTTTTTTTAAAAGATAATATTTAATGAAACTACTGCAAAAATAAAGGCACATAAAAAATAAATGTTAAAAGCTCCACCAAAACTTTAAAAACGCTAATAGAAACAAAAATTAAAATAAACAAAGGCAGGTTTGCATAGTTAAGGCTCGACTTAGAAGAGATTAACATAATAAGGAGTTTTCTCAATTCCTTAAAATATTTATCTTTATTTTCTTGCTCAGAATGACACAATTTCTAATTCTTATGCTTTTATTACCTTAAGTAATTGTTCAATCTCTTGGAGCCTAATTTAAGAGCCACTGATCATATGATAAACCTAATAGAAACCAAAAAAATTTTTGACAGAAATTAAGTCAACCAAATATTTTATTTCAATATCAGCTACATGAATCAATTTGACTTATGTTAAAAAAGGCAAGGGTATACCTAAAAGGACTTCGGCATATTGTATAAAAAATTTTCTTAATTTATTAGAATTAAATGAAAATTTGAAAGTCAATAGGACACAATAAAGAAAAAAGATTCATGTAGCTGACCCCGCTAAGCGGGATAAATGCTTGTTGTTATTATCATTATTGTATAACCAAACAGCACAACTCAAATGCATAATAATAAGCACCTGCAATTTGGGAGGTGGGTGATCTCTACCAAACACACTAACCTAAAAACTCAAGACAACAATCTCATAACATACCTAACCCTAAGCATAGTAAGCCCTATTTATATCCCACGCTAATAGCTAATAAAAGGACTAAATTTCCCTTAGGTGTCGGTCTAACATAACTCCCCTCTCAAAAAGACACCTCCTCAAGGTGGAAAAAAAATGTTGTTGGATCAAGTCATTTGACTCCCACGTGTCGTCTTTATCTAGCAATCTTTTCCATTTAATCAAAAATTCATAACACCCTCATGAGTTTAAAAATAGTCTTGTACAGATCTGTTGATAGCATCAGAATTTGATGATATCCTAACTTTAATCAATCTTGGAGAATATTGCATCTTCAAACAACTCGTCTAGTAGCTCATCAATCACTGGAATTCGAAATTTGTCAAGTATTGCTTCCCTATTCACTATCCAATAATCCACACAAAAACACCAACTCCCATCCTACTTCACTAGCACGGCTGAGCTAGAGAAGGGGCTCACAATATGTTGTATGATCCCGGCCTCGAATATCTCTTGGTCAATTTCTCGATCCCGTCCTTTTGTATCTGGGGGTAGCAGTATGGGCACACATTGATGGGAGAAACCCCCAATTTCATGATTATTGTCTGCTTGTGTTTTCTTTGAGACAGTAATCCATATGACAACTGGAAAACTTTTGTCAGTTGTTGTAGGAACAGTTGGATCTGTGTTGGAATCTCTACCAATTTCGTATCAGGTGTATCTTCCCTTCTTCCATAAATTTGGCTCACCCCATAATGAGTTCCCCCGTCCCCAAATGCTCCTGAATTGCCTTCCGCCCAAAAGGTTGAAGCAACAAAAGGCACTGGCACAATTGGAAGCAGCCCTAAGTCGAAGTCCTATCCTCGTGGTTCTTTGTTTCAGGCTGAAATTCTACGAATTGATCTTTTCCAGCCCCAAATTGCATGTCGTCTCGTTCTGTCTGTTGCCGCTAATTCCAAACATCAAGTTGTGCAATTCCCTACATGTGTTGCAGCTCGACTCCACTCCCAATTCCTCAATCACACTTTCTTCCATTTGTTCCAACCATTTGGATGTCACACTAATCATTCCAAGTGTTATTGCTCAAGTACGCTCCTAATTACTTCGCTCGATCCCACAACCCCTTACTTGCCTAAAGCAACGGCGCTTCCTTGATGTCGCACAAATCCTTCAAATTGTTCCATCTTACAACCGCTATAGACATTGTCGCTCGATCCAGTAGCGACCGACGATAAATTTGGATAAAACTCCAAGTTCTTCATTATTTCCTCCAAGATCGCGAATCTCCTCTCCATGTACAAGAAATGCTCCTCTATTTCAAATCTAATTTGGCTTGGCTCTTTCTTTAATTCCTCATCCAGAGCATCCACTTTCTTGACCATCATTACTCATAGAAAATTTTTCAATCATCAAGGTGAACATCCTATACTGCACAATCCCATCATTTTCTTGCCAGCTAGCTCAAATTATGATTCTATCGCAAAGTTAGTTTCTTGTATGTGATCTCATGGTTGGCTTGTTGCCTTCTCGAATTACAACTGTACCATGAGGGCTCTTGTATATTGTGATCCCTTCAGTTAACACCTAGGTCGAATCATGGTTGTAACGCAAGGTTCGATTACAAAGGAATCAATGGCTTAATAAAAGACGAATAGTGATTATATTGTGAGGTTCAGTCACAAAAGCACGTAATGATCATGCCATTGGCTTCTCAAGTATCTCAAATCGTGATTGAATCGTGAGATTCAAACACAAAGACAGATATGTCGCGATCCCATTGTAGTCTTCGCAACAGCTCAAATCGCGATTATATCACAATATTAGGTCACGAAGGAAGCGTGTTGCAAGTTCTGGTCCTACCTGTATATCGCAATCCCTTCTCTCTTCTCAAAATCAAATTCTATGATACCACTCTGATAGAAATCAAAATAATTTTTCAAAAAAATTAAAATAGCCAAAAATATATATCACGATATTAGGTCATGAAGGCAGCTATATTGTGAGGTCTGGTCCTACATGTATATCGCGATCCCTCCTTTCTTCTCAAAATCAAATGCTATGATACAACTCTAATAGAAACCTAAATAACTTTTTATAAAAATTAGGACAACCAAAAATTTTATCTTAATATCATCAAACAACACAACTCAAATGCATAAAGAAAAGCACATACAATTTGAGAGATAGAAGATCTCTCTCAAACCCTAACCCTACAACTCAAGACAGTAATTCATAACATATCAAAACCATAAGCATAATAAACAATATTTATACCCCAAAATCATAACTAATGAAATGATAAATTGCCCTTAAATGTTGGACTTTAAAAACCTTGTCAATATATTTCAATCTTGCAAGCTATCTCCCAACGATAGAAAAATAAAAGTTATATATGAATCATTAAAAACTGTAGGATAGGAAGACATCTTAACTTCTCCCAACATAACTCTCGCTAATGTATTGTATGTTCCACAACAAGCATTAATTTTTATCTATCCACAAATTTAGCAAAAATCATAAGTATAAAGTCATCCTTTTTATTTATCATTGTGTTTTTCAAGACCTCGCTACGGGGAGAGAAAATTAAAAGTTGTACCTTATGAGGACCGAGATCAATTACCATGTTTCACCACTGACATAACCGCGGTAGATTAAAATGCCATTCATTCAAAAATCTTCAATATTCTTTTACAACTCTTTTTATAACTAAAAACATGAATTTTATTGTAAAACTTATGGAATTGTGAAACACCATTATGCTTCTTTTCCTGAAAGAAACTATAAATCATCTTGTCCTTTTTTGATAACTCATTTTGATATCGAAAAACATTAAATCCCCAATATCTTGAGATACTAGTTTTGCTACATTTATAATTGATTGCACTTGAATGATACGAGTATATCTAATTAAATAAAAATTTCATTTTAGTACTATACTGCCAATATTCACAGTAAAAATAAATAATTAATTCAGCCCAAATATTAATTTTTTTGGAGTAATAATGCTCTTGATTATTTCATCCATACATTTTCATCCTTGAGAAAAAGAGTACAACCATCAATTTTTTTCCATAATACTCTCCAACAAAATAGAGCAGCAGAAGATAATGATGTCAACTCTTAGAGGTCACTGGGACATTTGTCCTCCACAATTAAATGTTAAAATATTAGGAATAACTAGTTTTAATAGTTATCTTCTTAATCAATAGAACACTCACGAGTAATTGATTATAAAAATCAAATAAATTATCTTAATGAATTCTATCCTATAAATAATTTCTCAAAAACCTCTCCTAAAATTTTGATTCAGTGGCTCTCAAATGTATATTTATTAGATATTCTGACAAATAAAAAAAATTCAAGTGTTATCGCTCACTCAATAAAAATACTTGCTTCAATGAAACTTTCGATGAAACTCATTGCTTCTTCATTCAAACTCAACTTCAAAAGAAGAATTCTCTACTTAACGATAAATTTAATTATATTTCTTAATTTGATATACTCGAAGCCTAAAATCTAACATATGCAAGGCTTATACCAACTATATTGCTTCAGGTTTATACAAGAAATGATAAGCTCAACCAAGATCTCCAACAAGTCTAGGAATGAGATTTACTACCATGTAACACTAATCAGCCTACTACCACTTATTTATATCCTATCTCCCATTTCAGCACCTTTCATAAATTTTTACCATTTTATAAAGTCTTTCTAGCCAACATCAACGCCAGCCCCAATGATAATCTACAAATTTTATTTGAGACAGTTGAAAATAAAACTTAGAAAGATGCCAAAAGAGGAGATGAAAGCATTAAAAAATCATAAATGTGATATTGTTGAATTACCAAAAAGAAAGAAAACAATATGATGCAAATAGATCTTCATGATCAAATAAAAAATAGATGGGAGTCTAGATAGTCAAAAAATAAGATTAATACCAAAATGATATATTCAATCATACATAATTGATTATCAAGAAATATTTTTCTTGCTATAAAACTGAATAGTAATTGCATTATGATATCCTTAATAGCAAAATGTGGTTGGCCTATGCAATAACATGATATAAAAAAAATACTTTCTTGCATGGGTATATGAATCCACCACCAGAACTCAATAATTCCATTAATAGGTGCACGAATTAAAAAGGGTCTTATATGGGCTAAAAAAATCACCAAGAGCTTAAAGTGGCAAATTTAAGATGGCTATGATGGGATTTAAGTATAAAGAAAGCCATGCAGGTCATACTCTCTTCATGAAGTACTCTTTTGATGATAAAATCACAATCTTCATTGTTTACGTTACTGATATAGTTATAGGAGATAAAAATCAAAAGATATAATATCTCAGAAAAAAACATGCTAAAGAATTTGAAAACAAAGCCATGAAGGTCATACTCTATTCAGAAGAAAACATAAATACGTGTGCTTCCCTATAGGGTCATAAGCTCCTTATTATTTTCCTTTTTGAATTTATTCTTATTTATAATGCCTCTTGAAAAAATATATATATATATCTCATCTTTTGTATAAATTAAATAGCAATAAAAATTCTTCAGAGCTTTCTCTATTCCTTTAATTTCTAGATGTATGATTAAAATTCTAATAGGGCCATTAATATCCAAATAAACTAATTGTTAATACCATATTTCTTCATTAATCTCACCTAAATTAATTTTTTGAATTGTCTCGTCATTTAATTATAAGGTTCTAAATTATTACGTAATATATAATAATCAGTAATGAGCTTTTTGGTTTCTAGATATAGTACCGATTGTTTGAAAATTAAAAAAATTTAGGATGATTAGCATTTCTATTAGAAGATGGAAAACTTATGGTCAAATTTCATTATGGCCCATTACTTTATACTTAACTAAATTGCTTGATTAATTATTAAAGATGTTAACAAATTCATTATCTATTATCGTTTTGTTCATTCCCTGAATATATAGTAAAGCTATCATAAAAATCATAACCAATGCTTTTCCTCAAGTTCTACTACGCAAAAGTAGGATAATAGATATAGGCAAAGAGGAGGCTGACTGACTTACTACGCAAAAGTAGGATAATAGATATAGGCAAAGTGGAGGCTGACTGACTTAATCCTATGAAAATGATATGTTACCGAATCCTATGAAAATGATATGTTACCCAAGACTGCAACTGATTCAATGGAAAATTTGGAGCCCACAAAAAGCTTGTTTGCAATTCCAAAGGCAAATTGAGGGTACATTTGTGGCAGCATTTTAATCGATTTCCATTTTAAAAACCAGATCAATGTGCATTTGGGATCCCGCTTTTTTGGTGTGTTTCTTAATATCTCATTCACAAAATGAGGTTCTGCGAGAACCGTAGGCCGATGTTGGGTTCCGCAGAACGGTTTCATGGCAGGAATGGTAAATTACTCACTGCCCTTCAACTTCGCAGAACGGTTTCATGGCAGGAATGGTAAATTACTTCACTGCCCTTCAACTTTCTCCCATGAATCCCCACTTTATCAAAGATAATGCCCTTGGATTGCATCTTCTCCCCCATCTTCGCTGCGAGTATTGAATGTTAAAGTGTCTCAATGAGCGGCTTTTCTCATCTGTCTTCCTGACTTTGAATCACATATACGTATCTCGTTGTTCCTCTTTTATTTTGGTCACACAAAAAAGCTTTCTTACGTTTTGTTCTCATTTTTTCTTCCTTGTAGCAAGAATTCCAAAATCTAATCTTCTCTACGCAATGACGTATTTGATTGTTGGTTTACGGTGTGTGCATTCACGCTATTTTGGTTTTGCATTCCAAGCTATCTACTTCGAATTTGCATAGAGATATTTTGTTTTCAATTTTTGAAAGTTGGTTATTTGAAGTGGGGGAATGCTTCAGGCCTTTTGTGCGATAGAAAAGACCACTAAGGCTGAAAAGAAAATTTTATAAGAGGGTAGTGAGACCTGCAATGCTCTATGGTGCGGAATGTTGGCCTTTAAAAGAGAAGCATAATATTAAGTTAAGTGTTGCCGAGATGAGAATGACTAGGTGGATTAGTGGCTTTACACTCACAGACAAAATACAAAATGAATATATCCGTGATAGGGTTGGTGTAGCTCCTGTGACGGACAAAATTAGAGAAAGCCATCTTAGATGGTTTGTTCACATTAAACATTGACCTTCTGATGATCTGTTTAGGAGAGTAGATGATTTAGATTCGCCTTATGTAAACAAAGGCAGAGGTAGACCTAGGAAGACTTGGGCTTATCGTATAAAAAATTATCTTAATTTATTAGAACAAAATAAAAATATGACACTAAATATGACGCAATACAGAAAAACGATTTGTGTAGCTGACCCCACCTAGTGGGATTAAGGCTTTGTTGTTGTTATTGTATATCTATGATGCTCTATATGTGATGCTGAAAGTTTAGGTGTGAGCTTTGCATATACATAAAAGTTGTGTACTCTGTTTGGTTTAGGGTACACATTCCACGCTATTTTAGCTAGGTTTACTCTGATTAGGGTTTGGTTGGTAGTGGTTTAGGTTGCTCTGATTGGGGTTCAGTTGGTCGGGGTTAGAGTTGCTCTGGTTGGAGTATTTTTGGCTCTGGTTAGGGTTTTGTTGGATTGGGTTAAGGTTTTGTTAGCTCTGGTTGAGGTTACTCTGGTTTGGATTTTTTTGTTGTGGTTGGGATTTCTCTGGTTGGGGTTCGGTTGGATGTGGGTAGGGTTGCTTTGGTTGTTGTTGGGTTTGCTTTGGTTTTGATTTTATTTGTAGGTTAACTTACTGTGACTTTGAGATTTTGATGTGCAATTCATGTTATGTGAGTGGAATTCATGATTTAGTAAGTTGTTTTGGATTATTTTTTGAGTTTTGCATTGGATTTGGGTGGTGATGTTGTGCTTAGAGGTTTTGTCAAGTGCAATTCATGTTATGTGAGTGTAATTCTTATGTATTCACATATATATGTTGACCTCATTTTTTGTGAGTAGTCTTCCTCTTAGGATTTAGGATCTAGTCTTAGGGACCTCCCTTTGACTATCTTAGAACCTTAGAAATGGAACCCGCCTTGTTTTAGAATTTCAAACTACTTCTGTCCCCTTCTGGAGTTTCGCGTGTGTGGTATCAACTTCTAGCACTTAGAAGGGTGAAACCAACATGAGGAAACCCAAAAGGGATCCCTATAGGACCTTCCTGTGTCTTAGGGTGGCCTTTTGCACAATTCACACTCCCGCGCACAACACATCG
>NW_018225684.1:0-6997 GCF_001263595.1 Phalaenopsis equestris | reverse complement strand
TAGTCGGCAAGAACTAAAAAAGAGAATAAAAAAATAGAATTTATAATTTTAATTACAAATGCTTATTGCTTGTTGAGAAATTTAAGGCAAAAAAATGAGAATCAACACAAATCCAGAAGAAAACACAAAGATTTAATGAGGTTCGGCAAAGATGCCTACGTCATCGGGAGCAGAGCGGCAACTTTCTTTCAATTCAAAAAAATATACAGAATACAGAATAAGCCCTAGGGTTACAAACAAGCATGTATATAACCCGATAGTATAATATTTAATTACAGAATTACCCCTGTACTGTACCGCGGGGGGTTGCCTCCGCATCCCCAACCCACAAGCAAAAAACTCCTCCAATTAGACAGATGCTTTCGCTCCACTCTGCTCCGGTCCAGGATATGTCCCTTATATGGTATATGAGTCATGTCTAACAAATCTCCACCATGACGAATATCCAGCCCTTTAGGAGAAAAGATACTTGGGAGCTATACATGCACTAATGTGTGTTGGGCCACTATGTTTCTCTAGCAACTGCAAACATTCAACGAGTCCAAGCAATGCAAGAACTTGTTGATATTAACTAACTTGGTCAACATATCGGCTGCATTTTCATCATTATGAATCTTCTGCAACAGTATCTCACCATAAGCAATCAACTCTATGATCTTATGATATATGACATTAATATGTTTGGTTCTCGCATGGTACACCTGGTTCTTAGCCAAATAAATAACACTCTGACTATCACAAAGCAACTGAACTCTACATTGCTCAACACCCAGTTCCTTTACTAGCCCAGTAAGCCATAAGATTTCTTTAGCAACTTCAGCTACTGTCATGTATCTAGCTTCAGTTGTAGACAATGCCACAATAGACTGAATTGTTGACTTCCAACATAAGGGTCCTTTACCAAGAGTAAACACATACACAATTATAGACATTTTGCCATCCAAATCATCTGCATAGTCTGAATCAACGTACCCCACAACTGAATGATCATTTTGCCGACTGTTAAAAATAATTCCATGTCCTACAATACCCTTTAGATACCTGAAAATCCATTTGACTGTTTCCCAATGTCGCCTTCCAGGTTTAGACATGTATTTGCAGACTTGACTAATAGCAAGAGTCAAATCAAGACGAATACATATCATTGCATACATGAAGCAGCCAACTGCACTGGCATATGAAACCTTTGTCATGTCTTCGATTTCTGTATCTGTCCTAGGACACAATTCCGAAGAAAGCTTATAGTGATTTGCCAATGGAGTGCTCATAGGTTTTTCTTTGCTCATCTCAAATCTGTCTAGCACTTTCTCAACATAGCCTCGTTGAGATAAACATAATTGTCTTGAGCCTCCATCTTGATGAATCTCTATTTCAAGAATCTTCTTTGTAGGACCCAAATCTTTCATGTCAAATTCCTGACTTAATAAAGCTTTTAAGCCAAGGACATCATGCATATTTTCTGCTGCAATCAGTATATCATCAACATACAACAACAGAAAAATAATGAAACCATCATTAAAGCTTTCAATAAAACTTGCAAACCAAGGACATCATGCATATTCTTTGCAGCAATCAGTATACCGCTGTACCATTGACTTGGAGACTGTTTCAACACATACAACGATTTCTTTAATCTGCAAACCAGATGCTCATGTCCACGTTGAATGAACTCTTGTGACTGCTCCATGTAAATTTGCTTCTCTAGATCACCATGCAAGAAAACAATTTTAATATCCATTTGCTCTATATGTAAATCCAAAATAGCTACTAATCTAAGCACTGCCCTGATTGAAGTATGTCTGACAACAGGAGAAAAGATTTCATCATAGTCTATCCCCTTCTGCTATGAAAATCCCTTTGCTACTAGTCGAGCTTTGAACTTTTCATATTTTTTTTTCTGATACTGTTGTTTTTCTTTTATACACACACTTGCACCCAATAACCTTATTTCTCTCAGGAAGCTGACTAGTTCTCATGTGCGATTTTTCTTCAAAGGTTTCATCTCCTCAACCGTTGCACCCATCCATTTCTTTTTCTTCTGGCTGGTGATAGCTCCTTAAAAAGTGGTGGATCATTGTTGCTGATGAGAAATACACAAGAGACCAAGTTTTCATAACCCAATATACTACGAGACCTTATATTGGTGCGTCTCTATCCATCTCTGGCTAGATTGTATTTCTGCAATTCATCTGTGTTGGAATCACCACATGTTGGTTCTGAACTTTCAACTGTCTCAGTTGCTACATGTTACTAGATGTTGTTCTAGATCCATATGCACTGTATCTGAACTGAAATTCTTTCCTTGCAACTTGCCTTGATTCTGATGCTACATGGACTGTTCATCAAAAACTACATCTCTAATGATCACCATCTTCATTGCAATCGAATCCCAAAACTTATATCCTTTCACACCTTTTTGGTAACTCAGAAAAATTCACTTTTTGGATTTTGTATCAAATTTTGATCTTTTATCTCCAGGTACATGCATATAAACAGGACAACCAAAAATTTGTAAATGATCGAAATTAACTGGATTACCTGTCCATACCTCTGCTGCAACTTTGCCACCCAATGATGTCTGAGGCGATCTATTGATGAGATGGCATGTCATATTCACAGCCTCTACCCAAAAATTTTTAGGAAGCCCTACATTCAGTCTCAAACATCTTGCCATAGTTAAGGACCCGCTCATCCTTTCTGCAACGCCATTTTGTTTTGGTGTGTTGTGCACTAAAAAATGCCTCTGAATCTCAGGCTCCTCACAAAATTTCTGAAATTGCAAATCTGAGTACTCTGTGTCATTGTCAGATCTCAAATGTTTGATCTTTCTGTCAGTTTGGTTCTCCACCTCAACTTTCCATAACTTGAATTGGAGAAAACTTAAGATTATTGTTTCAAGAAATGCACCCAAACTTTTTCTAGAGAAATCAACAATAAATGTAACATAATACAGAGATTCTCCCAATGATGATTCATTGGTATAGCCCCATACATCATAATGCACGTAATCAAGAATCCCTTTAGTTTTATGCTTTCCAGTAATGAAATTGACTATAGTCTGTTTTCCAAGAACACAAAACTTATATAAAAATCGAGCTTGTAGCTTTTAACACAATGCAACAAATTCCTTTTATGCAATTAACTTTGCTAAAATGACCATATGCATATGTCATAACTTTGTATTATTATCATCCGACTCAACAGAATGAACTCCACCCACAACTGTACTCCCCAACATTTTGTAAATCTCACATGCAATTACCATTCCTTTCATCACATTCAGTACCCTTAACAATTATGATGATTTTTCTATCCTCATCTGTCTTAGGAATGAAACCATTAATATGTAGAGTGCCCAAGAAAATCAAATTGTTCTTCAAATCTGGAATATGTCTGATATCACATAATATTCTAACAGTGTCATCATACATTTTAATTTTGACTTCACCAATACCAATAATATTTTTGCATCTATCATCACCTAAATAGACTTTGATCTTATAGAAATGAATCGTATTTTTGCCTTTAAACTTTGATATGTAATTTTTCCTTCAAAAACCTTTCTTCTGTTTCTTTTTTCCATGATCCTGATTACCCTTGACATATAAATTATCATCTTGAGAGCTTTCCCCTGCATTCTGCTTCCGCTGGTCGTGAGTCAACAATGTTGCAATGATCTCATCAACTTTGATAGTTTATTTCACATAAGTAAGAGTAGTCACTAGGTGTTCATAAGAAGAGGGTAATGAACATAACAGAATCATTGCTCGGTCTTCATCCTTAATACTCACATCAAGCCGTGATAATTCTGTGATTATTTGATTAAAGCTATTCACATGCTGTGTCAGATCACATTCTTCTTACATATTCAGCCCATATAGCTTTTGCTTCAGATACAATTTATTCGTCAGAGATTTGGACATAAATTGAGTTTCCAAATTCTTCCATAACTCTTCTAGAGAATTTAGATTCATTACGTGATACATAACCTCACATATCAGACATAAGCATATGGTTGCTGCCGTTCGTTGTTGCAATTCTTCCCAATCTTCATCCTCCATGATATCTGGTTTTGTTGCCCGTAAAGCCTTCAAGATTCCCTGTTGTGCCAATAAATCTTTCACCCTTATTTGCCACAATCGGAAGTTTTTAGTTCCGTCAAACTTCATCACTTCTAATTTTGCACAAGAAATTGTCATCTAAAATTATTTATACAAATTCTTAGTAGTCCTTCGCAAAAGCCGAAACTCCTTCTCGAGTTGTTGCTGTTATTTCGAGAAAAAGAAGAAGTCGCAAACTATTTGTCGGGCTCCTCTATGAATCGCATCCTGCTCGCAAAACCCTACGTCGTCGAACTCCTGTGTCGCGCGAAGCTCGCAGAGCTTGTCGCAGAACACTTTTGTGAACCCCTCGTCGAAACCCTTCAGAGCTCCGAACTTCGCCTTCGCCTAGTCGCGGGAATCGCTGATGCCGCCTGGTCACGGTTCCCGAACTCGTCCGAGAAACTGCCGCAAACTCCTCTGCCAAATCCTGAATCGTTCTGTGTCCTTCCTGCGCCAAAATCTCTTCCGCCCTAGAAACTCGCTCTGATACCAATTGTTAAGAAATTAGAGTGAAGAAAAACAAGAATCGACACAAATCCAGAAGAAAACACAGAGATTTAACGAGGTTCGGCAATGAAGCCTACGCCATAGGGAGCAGAGCGACGACTTTCTTTCAATTCAGAAAAAGAGTATATTATATAGAATGAGCCATAGGATTACAAACAGACATATATATAAACTTGAAGTACAATATATAATTACAGAATTACCTTTGTATCATACCGCGGGGGGTTGCCCCCGCACCCCCAACCCACATAACGAAAAACTCGTCCCATTGGACAAATTCTTCTGTTCCACTCTGCTCCGGTCCAGGATCTATCCCTTATATAGTATGTGAGTCATGCCTAACATTGCCTTTTCGTAAAACAAGTTTATAATTTTTATCTTTTATTCCGTCTATAAAAAAGCTAATTTCCTTATAAAATATATATTATAAAAACAAGAAAAAAAATAGTTGATAGCATGCACTCATTATAAGTTAGAAATTATGTGGTTGAGCCAATTTAAAAAAATATAAAAAAAAATCTCTGCATTATAATAATAAAATTATTTATATTAACTGAAATAGATATACAAAACACCCAATTTTTGTGCATTTACCTATCTCACACGAAAACTCAATTTTTTACAAAATCAGCCCATGCATGAAAATGAAAATGAGACTGTTGGAGAGCGGTGAAAAATATAAGTTTGGTGCCTCGTTTGTAAAAATGAGAGTTCGGACGTGCGATATGTAAATAAAAAATTATTGGGTGCTCTGTATGTAAATTCCCCAAATCAAACTTTATTTTTAATAAAGTTTATTATGCGCCACCAACAAATTTTCCTCATCCGACACGAATCTCGAGACAATTTTTTGAAAGAAAAACATTCAAACTTCGATTAAGAGTCATCCAGAGTTTTGATTTCAGCAAACTTATAGTCAAACTAATCAGCTTGATAAGACGGACCTAATGATATGAAATTCAAACCAATCTGAATCAAATGAATCACAAATCAAATCATTAAACCACTATTAGAGGATTTCTAGTATTGGAGGATTTTCAGAGGCATTTGAAAGGTCAAACGGATGTCGAATCTAACGAGTTTATAGTCGAATAGAGCGTCTCGAAAAGACGAATCCAACGAGCTCAAGATTGCTCAATTCCGACATTGTTAAGGCACTCAAATGTTCATCAAACGTCATCTGATCAAGGGAAGCTTTTCGGCCGTCCGATCAAAATGGTTCATATTCCTATATTAATTGCACTCAAAACACTATAAATAGAGTCTCACCCCTCACATGAAGGGGAGGAGACTTAAGAGAGAACTTGAGGCTTTAAAAATGAGCTCAAGTCCAAGATCATCCTCGCCATCGTCGATCGCCGTCGACCCGACCACCACTGACCGTCAATAACGACCGTCAACCTCTGTCGATCACCGTCGGCCACAGTTGAACGCCGCCGATCATCGCTGACCTCCGTCAACTACCGCCGACCGTCATTGACTGTTGTTAGCCACCGCTCATCTCCGTCAACCACCGCTTACTATACGTCATCAGTCGACGTTGTAAAGTAGAAATCTAGTAACCCTTTCCCGCCTGTGAGACAAGAGGCATCTGTAATCATCAACTTATAATGAATTTTTACAACTAGGCCAGACCCCGTGGTTTTTCCCTTTTTACGGGTTTTCCACGTAAAAACTTCTGGTGTTATTACAGCTTGATTCATTTTCATCTGAGTGTGTGTTGAATTCTCGTGCAACGCTAAGACGATAATCCATTACTCTACCGCCGCGAATTTTCTAGCACGCATATGCTTTTTTATAATTTAGGTAAATACTAACTATTCAATTTTAATAATTCACGTTAAATACCAGCCTAAACTGCTTAAATAATCTCCGAGTATTTACATGAGACTTTTTTAGTCCTAGAGTTTTTATAAGTGTCAAAACAGTTCCAGACTATTTTAAAATTAAGCTATATTAGTCTTGCATAGGATTATTTCAAATTCAATTTAAAAAGTGTGGGGACTATTTTGATAATTTTGGGACTAAAACGACCTCATATAAATAATCGAGGACGAGTTTGACACTTTACTCTTAAATAATGCGTACTAATAAGATTTTATTTGGTATTGGTTTATAAGCTGTTCTATGAAGCACCATTTATTATTTGTCATGGAAGGTGGTTGCATGGGGATGTATTTTTTTATTTTGAAAGATTTACATATATACCACTCAATTCCTACTTATTTACATATCTAACACCTAAACTTCAATTTTTACATATTTGCCTTTTGACTTTTACAAAGTGAAATACATCCTTTTCATGCATAGCTAAAGTGGTATATGTGAAAGGTAAAGTTTATTTATTAGATATGTAAATAGGTAGGAATTGAGTGGTATTTATGTAA
>NW_018225683.1:0-382 GCF_001263595.1 Phalaenopsis equestris | reverse complement strand
TTTCGTTTTGGTCTATTGGGAGATTTGTGCACATGACAGTCGAGTTTTTAAATCTGCGACGAGGAATGTCAGTACCAACTTTCTACATCCATCTGCATGTACACACGGATTTGAGCCAGTGTAATACTTCACTTTAATCTCCATACTAATTGCACAATTTATTAGACAAATATTACTTGGTAGATGTCAGTTACCCATTATAGCGATGGTATCTAAAGTCATTTCCTGATACGAAATATTACATACCAGACTTTGCACGTGCAAGCAACGTTACACGAGACAGAAAAGAAGCATTTAATAAGTTACATTCTTCGTTATGTGATGTCATTGAGAGAACTTTTGATGAGAAAATGTGTGATACTCTGTGATATGTCTTTCTACA
>NW_018225682.1:4478-5253 GCF_001263595.1 Phalaenopsis equestris | reverse complement strand
TTGAAGAGGTATTACCAGAAGTCTACCCACTCATGTGTGGAAGTAGATTCCATCCTCTAACAGATACTGATGGATATGAGAGTATCCAACTGCTGCATTACCATCACCTCATGGACATGGTGAGAAGGGAAAGAAATTCAGCCCCATCACCCGAGTTAGTGCAGTCTTCAGAAGGCTTGCTATTAAAGAAGGATGTACTGTTAGTGAACTACTTAAATGAGTGGGACATACAATTTCCCCTCATATGAGGAATGAAATTTTGAAGGATATTAAGTCCGCTAGAAAATCTCGTAGGTCGATTAAAGAGTCACCTACCTATGTTCCCGTTTGGCTCCGTTTGGGAAACCGGAGTCTTGTATGGTCCCCCCCGATCACACCACCACGAGAACCACAGGTCGCCGGCCGATTAAGTCAAGTCTGGGTCCGAGAGGCTCACTCGTTATTTCTACAATCATGGAAAGAAAGACAAGACGATTACCTGACACTGTAACCGGTCTACACCACGGGGAGCATACCTTCGCTCGACATACCGATGTCTCTACTGAGACGCCCCATCCTGAGGCATCATCATTAAAAAACAAGAAGGTATGGGTACCTAAGGTAGGTGCACCGATACATTTCAGTGAACCTGCATGCAAAACAAGAAGGAGAACCAGTGCCTGAGATATCTGACATCGTCGCGACAATAACTAGCGAGATGGAAGAACAAGTTGAGGATTTCCATCAGGGTCCTCCAGATCTTAAAGCGATCATAGAATCGATAATTGAAGAAAAA
>NW_018225682.1:0-733 GCF_001263595.1 Phalaenopsis equestris | reverse complement strand
CTAATGAATTAATGGAATTGCCTTTTGGTTACTTCTCGCCTTGTGTTCAAAAGTTAATTCAACAGGAACATTTACCAAAACAAATGCCAAAGGATAAATTTTAACTCTTTGAAAAATTGTGGAATACTAAAAGACAAACTCCCAATTCAAAAGAAGGTCTCGGATTTGGTACAGTTGGACCAGTCGACGATTCTGAATTTTGCATGGTTGTTATTAAGGAGTCAGAAGAGGATTGCCTCAATGTGGAGGATGACTCTGTTGATCAACCAATAGAGGATGCTTCGCCAGAATTTGAAGAAGAAATTAAATCCACTATCGATGAATTGAAAGAGATTAACCTCGGGACTGAAGAACGACCCCGGCCGACATTTATATATTCTCTACTTAATGATGAAGAATCTGCAGAATTGGTCAAACTATTAGAAGAATTCAAAGATTGTTGCGCGTGGAGCTATGATGAAATGCCAGGACTGTCAGCAGAGATTGCAGTCCATAAACTTGGGGTGGACAAGAATGTAGCCCGAGTAAAACAAGCTCCCAGGAGAATGCGCCTCGAAATAGAACAACAAGTCATCAAGTCATTGCCTGCCGAGGTAAAGAAATTGATAGACGCAAGTTTCATTAAAGAAGAGCAGTACCCCACGTGGTTAGCAAATATTGTACTTGTTAAAAAGAAAAATGAACAGATTCACGTTTGCGTCGACTTCAGAGACTTGAACAAAGCATGTCCAAA
>NW_018225681.1:110465-110884 GCF_001263595.1 Phalaenopsis equestris | reverse complement strand
TGTAAGCATAAAGAGAGGCATGTAAGGAAAAGGTATAAGAAAGACAGTAGTATAAACTGTAAAAGCATACCTGGTGATTCTTCTCGTTCCGCCAATTAAACTTAAAAATGCATGTGAGGGCATTTATCAAGAGCAAGAAAAGTAAAGTTATGGTGGTTTTCCTAAATCTATGTTGTATTTTGGTGAGTCCTTAAAAGTTTAATTAAGGATGATTTCATCGAGCAGAGTATATTAAGTTTAATAGACCTCTGAGGTATCCATCAAGTTAGGAGGAGGAAGCAGTTCCATGCCTCCCTCTCACCAACTGGTGAAAAGCCTCGAGTCCATTTAAACTTATTATGTTGCTTAATGGTTCGTCCTGTGAATACTTCTAATGCTCAGTGAACATTGATGTCTTAATTATCCCTAAGAAAGGGGTA
>NW_018225681.1:108420-110056 GCF_001263595.1 Phalaenopsis equestris | reverse complement strand
ATTAAGATCAGAGGTTTCCCATTTCCCTCCTTGACTTAAGCCTAAATGTTAATTAAGGCTAAATTTCTAAAATTACACATTTGCCCCTAAGGCTCTAACACTTCATAATTTGTAAAATTCAATTTAAATGACTTTGAAATGTTTATCTAACTTCATTCATGGGTAAACTAAGACATCAGTGGAGAAAATGTGGTTTTTCAGAATTTAGTTTATTTTATATAATTACTTTCATGTAAAAATAGGATTTTTCGAAGAAAATTCTTAACTTGACCAAGATAAATTCTAATCTTTTGAAATTTTTACTAGAGGTAGACCTAGGCTAGGGAAGCCTTTGGACCAAATTCCATGATTTTTTGAATTATGTGTGATTTATCATAATTATATTAAATTCTGAGTTATTTAATAAAAATAAAATATTTTAAATGATGAAAATTAGTTTTTGTGTCTTTGAAAAATCTCTCTGAAGTTAAAGAACCCAGAGGAGCAAATTTCATATTTTCTAATTTTTCTTAGATTTATTGGAATTATTTTAGTGAAAACTCCTTTTTAGCCTTTAAAAATTTTTTTAAGCTTTGAAATTCAATATCTTTATTTAGAAAATCAGAAAAAATGTTCTAATTATTCCTAAGTGATTAGGAAGCAATTCGACAATTGTAGTTTTGTGTGGTGTTTGTGATTAAATTTTGAGTTGTTTTATATTTTGAATGTTGTGGCGGTGGATTTTATCTTAGTTGATTTTAGTTTTGGTTTTGGTTAACATACAAGTTTATGTTGTTTTCATACATGCAAGATTAAAAAAGAAACAATGTAAGCATAAAGAGAGGCATGTAAGGAAAAGGTACAAGAAAGACAGTAGTATAAACTGTAAAAGCGTACCTAGTGATTCTTCTCGTTCCACCAATTGAAACTTAAAAATGCATGTGAGGGCATTTATGAAGAGCAAGAAAAGTAAAGTTATGGTGGTTTTCCTAAATCTATGTTGTATTTTGGTGAGTCCTTAAAAGTTTAATTAAGGATGATTTCATCGAGCAGAGTATATTAAGTTTAATAGACCTCTGAGGTATCCATCAAGTTAGGAGGAGGAAGCAGTTCCATGCCTCCCTCTCACCAACTGGTGAAAAGCCTCGAGTCCATTTAAACTTATTATGTTGCTTAATGGTTCGTCCTGTGAATACTTCTAATGCTCAGTGAACATTGATGTCTTAATTATCCCTAAGAAAGGGATAATTATCATTTATCATTTAATTTGAAAATTATGTGAGTGAATTTCCTTAAAGGGAAGTTGGTGTAACCTGAACACTTAGCCAATTTTTTTTTTTAATTGGGCTTAGTGGTGTTTCACGGATGTTTAATTATGCTATGTTTATTTTTCTAATCCTCATTTAGTCAATTTTGATTTGGCCTAAGCCACCACTAAGCCCTTAAGACCTAGGTAAGTGTCTTACTTAGTTTTGAAAAGGTTAAGTTTTAAGTTGTCATGATTAATAATTTGAATTTTTATTTGAAAATAAAAATAGGGGTATTAAATTGATTAATTATTAACTTCAAAAGTCATACCCCTAAGTCCAGGATTATTTAATTTTAATAAACTTCCAAATTCTAATAATTTAGAAATTTATTAACTTAATTAAGAAAG
>NW_018225681.1:102937-107720 GCF_001263595.1 Phalaenopsis equestris | reverse complement strand
ACTTCATAATTTGTCAAATTCAATTCAAATGACTTTGAAATTTTTATCCTATCTTATTCATGGGTCAATTGAGACATCAGAGGAGAAAATGTTATTTTTCAGAATTTAATTTTTTTTATATAATTAATTTTATGCAAAAATAGGATTTTTCAAAGAAAATTCCAAACTTGACTAAGGTAAAATATAATCCCTTGAAATTTTTACTGGAGGTATACTTAGACCAGAGAAGCCTTTGAATCAAATTTTATAATTTTTTGAATCTTTGTGATTTATAAGAATTATTTTAAGTTCTAGGTTATTTAATAAAAATAAAATATTTTAAATGATGAAAATTAGATTTTGTGTCTTTGAAAAATCTCTCTGAAGTTAGAGAACCCAGAGGAGCAAATTTCATATTTTCTAATTTTTGTTTGATTTATTGGAATTATTTTAGTGAAAACTCCTTTTTAGCCTTTAAAAATTATTTTTAAGCTTTGAAATTCAATATCTTTATTTAGAAAATCAGAAAAAATGTTCTAATTATTCCTAAGTGATTAGGAAGCAATTCGAAACATTTCCATGGATTTTGTTATTTTTGTGTTTTTTATGAATTTTTAAATATTTAAAAAAGGCTAAAAATCAAGCTTTTGTTCTAAATATTATTTTATTTTTATAAAATATTCCTGATCACAGAGAACTAAAAAAACTAAGTTTCATAATTTTTTGAGTTATATTTTGATTTTTAAAAATCATTTAAGTGTAAAAAGTGGTATTTATTTTTAAAATCCAACTTAAACTCAAAATATTTTGAAAGTTATATAATGAGTTCTCTGGATCATAAACCATGAGTTCTCTAAATCACAAATCACAGTGGAGATAAAAAATCAGGTCATTTCAATGTTTATATTTTCTAAAATTATATACTTTAGTGATATAGTGTTTGTAAAATTTAAGTGCATCTTAAATGACTTGACCCATGAAATTATTTTCAAAGGCTTCTTTAGTCATGGTGGACCTTCCAAAATTTTCTTAGGATTTTCTGATCAATATGCTAATTTTCATGATTATTTTAAAGAAATAATGTACAAGGTTTATAAAAATATGGATCTCTGTATAAAAACCTCCTCTGACTTTGGAAAAATCAGGGGATATTTTCCTTCATAGAGGCTACAACATGCCAAAATTTCAAGCCAAGGTGATGTATCAATATGCATGGAGAATCGAATGATCCCAAATAGTGTTTAATTAATTAAAAATACTTTATGGACCAAATGGACTTGAAGTTTATTCCAAATTATTCTCCTCTATTCATTGAGCAAGAGGGTACTTTTATTTTAATTTTGTGATTTTTCTCCACAAAGTTATGGATTTTTGAAGTTTAGGGGGTTTAAATAAATAGAAAAAGCCCTATTTTTCTACTTATCCACGCGACACCATGTAGATCCTGTGCAGCTCCGAAACTCCACGCGGCGCGCTCCTATTTGACGCCGTCGTCGATGCCAGCAGTCACGCGTCCCACTGTTTATGTAAAGAAGCGTTGTCCGGCTTCATCTTGGCCATCCATTTGATACACACGCGATTGGACGACGCGTGGTCATTGTCCCCAATGGCTTAGGCCGAGAGTCGTTCACCTTCATGGCTTATGATCTCTCTCATTTCTCAACCAAATTAACAAATTAAGTGAATTTTTTTTAAAATGCTCGTTTTCAACGAACACATCCATACGGTTAATGTGTCATGAAATCAAGTTCAAGTAAATAGAGAATCAAAATAGGCTCGGGAGGAGGAGAAGTTTTGTACTTTTGCTCTAAGAAGGGAGGCTTCAAACAGAGGTGCTTGACACGTTCTTTGGAGTCCAAGGAGGCTATGGATTAAGCCTCTTACTGTGGTGTAAGGCCTAGGTATGAATTCGAAGCTCAATTTCAACCAAGCTCAATTTCAAGTGTTGGTCTAGAGCTATGGTGAAGGCTATTTCAGATGGTAATTTGATGGGATTTTGTCTTCTCTTGCTATTGTGAAGGTGTGCCCATAAGCAATTGAAGTTTGGTGGAGTTTTGAGAGATGTCCTATTTGTGCCCTAATTTTTAAGCTCAAAATTAGGGTTATATAGAGGAAATCAAGGCAGTAGAGTGATTGTAATGGGTTGTGGAGATCTCAAGGAAGCTCTATGAGTGATTTGGGAGGCTCTCATTGAGAAAAAATTTAGCACACCTCCCATGGCCATGGAGGTGAGTTTTTATAAAAATGGCCTTTGGGTGGCTCTGAGGGCACAAGTTTGGGTGCATTGTGGTGCTTAGGTGGAGGGCAGAGGATCTCTTCAATTTGATTTGGATGAGATGGCCTCTAGGTTTAATTTGGGTGAGGTTCCATGGGGGTGGCTCTCAGTTTTGAGCTTTTCCGGCCACTAGGCTGGCTGGCCCAGGGGAATATGTCACAACAATTTAGTGCAATAATACCTAATTTTGGTAAGGATATCTTAAGCACATGCATTTTTGGAAATAATATCCCTTAATTTGAGGGACCTTTGGTCCATGGCATGATTTAGATGGTTTCATAGTGTTTGGACTGGTCACTAAGTCTAATTAATGGCTGGGGTGGAGTTAATTTGGTGACTTTAGGGTGGTTAGGTCACATTTAGTGCATGAGTCCAAATGGGTGCAAATGAACAAGTCATTATCCATGTCAATTGACCCAAATAATTGTTTCATTTGGTGTAGATGATCATAAGGAACAACTTTGGTGAAGAATGGAAGTGGTTTTGAGCTCAATTGAAGGATTAATTTGAGGGAATTTTGAACTTTAATCAATTTGGTCATGTTGGGCTAGGCTTGGGTCTAGCTTGGGTTAGCCTTGGGCTAATTCAAAATTGATTATTTTAAATGGTCAATAGGGACCTTATGAAGAGTTTTCTACATGAATTGGATGCCAGTTTGGAGGTTAAGGATATCAATTGGGTGAAATTTTGGGACTTAGCCAATTTGGGGCAAAATTTGGGAATTTTGGAGTTAGCCCAAAATCAAATAGATTTGAGGCTTCACCAAGGCTAATTGATGGTTGATTTTGATGTGTAGGAATGTTATGAAGATTTTGCAACATTAATTGGGGCCAATTGACTAGGCTATAGGTTCAATTTGGTAAGATTAGGTCATATGGTCAAAATTGGGATTTTGGCCTAAATCAAAATTAGGCTCAAATCATGGGTCAATTAAGCTTGAACTTGGTTTAGTTTGGTCGTATAAGAATTGAATTTGAATTTAGAATTCATATCAGTGTCAATTGAGATCAAATTGATGGACATTTGAGTTGGATTTGGGGAAATTTGGGTCTTTAAAGGCAAAATTGGGGATTTTCATTAAAGATGGTTAAATTAGCCAAACTGAACAATGTTGTAGTTTGGAGAAATTATATTAGGAATATTTAGGATTTATTGAGATTTTTTGGGAATTTTTGGAATTTTTGGGATTTTGGGCTATGGAGGTGTATTTTGGTAATTTGGTCATCTTTGGAGATTTTGGGTAATTTTGGATGATTTGGAGGTTTTCAAAAAATTTGAAATGAATTTTGATCAAATTTGGGTATTTTGGGTAAACTTGGGAATTTTGGCAAAGTTTGGGTTTTCAAGAGTGTTTAGGTAATTTGGGTTGCTTAGGGGCAAAAGGGTAGGTTGGGTATCTTGGTAGAGTTGGAGTGCCAACTACCATCAATAAGTCATAGACCAATGGAAACCCCATTTTGGGTCCTCTATGTAGTGGTCTTAGCTAAACCATAGCTTTAGGGCTAGTAGGTTTAGGGAACCATCTACATGAGTATCCCAAAAGATCAATGGACCTAAGCTAGAAATTTGAGTTCAGAGTTGTGAGTGATTGTGGGTGTAGATATATGTAGTGAGTGCTTCTTAAGGTGCAGCAGTCCTAAGGGTGACTCATCTTGAGTTCCCCTTATAGTGACCCCACCTACTAAGTGCTAGGATCAATATGTGGAACTTCAAGTTGAGTAGAGAAAAGTTTGGAATTTCTAGTGGTGAGGGTGCCTTTTCTAGTTTTCTAAGAATAGTCAATCGGAAAATCCTATCGCAAAACCATAGGCTACTAAAGAGGAAAAAACTAAACCTCAACCAAAAATGAGGTCAACAGAACGTAATCTATTCTGAAGATGGGATCGTTCAAGTGCGGGGATTTCCTGTTGAATTTAATGCCACCCGCATTGACACCTTTTACAAAGTCTCAGACTCTTATAGCGGCCACTATGAATCCTTTAGTACAATGGAAAGCCCCCTGAATGATGTGATCAGCTTTCTCACTGATGGGAAAGGAACGTGGAAGATTAAACAACGAGAACGAGTAAATTTTTCTGCTTCCATGCTGAATGCAACCTCTAAGGCATGACACTGTTTTATTTCTTCTACTCTGTTGCCGACTTATCACAATATTGAGGTAACTAGAGATAGAGCTATTCTGAATTTCTATATTCAAAATAATAGAACTATAAATGTGGGGAGAATTATTTTTAAGAATATATTGACTACGGTAAGGAGTGAGACAAGTGGATGTCTAGGACATCCTGGCCTTATTTATTCACTTTGCCAACTTTTTGGAGTGGAAACTGCAGATGAAGAATGGGTTTATCTTATGAAACCCATTAGTAATGTCAATTTGAAAACTTATGAATCCTATGAGAAATGGAGAACTAGAAGTAGGAGTCAAGAGCCTTCTACTAGTAGAGATGTCCCCTCTATAAGTTATGACCTTCCACCTTCTAGTTCCCCTACCCTAACTGACTTGATGAATGAGTTGACCTTGCAGCG
>NW_018225681.1:101843-102698 GCF_001263595.1 Phalaenopsis equestris | reverse complement strand
AATTGATGTACTTATATTTGTACTTTTATTTCTGTAATCTTCTTGTAATAGAAATGAATGTTTATGTATTTGGACTTTCATTTTTATTATTACGTTGTACTTGGATAATTTTTAATTTCTGTTATAAAGTTAGTGTGGTAGTTAAATTTGCATGTGTAGTATAATAGATGTTGAGTACTATATTGTGGATTGTAATGTAATGTAATTTTTATTTTTACATTTTAATTGTAATTGTTTTATGTAGTATTGTGGTTGTTTATGTTTGTTTAATGTTTGTTTAATGTTTTAATTTTATACTTATTCCAAAATTTCATTACCCAAAAATTTCTCTAATGATTTATATGTGTAAAAAGTTCATAATGTTACAGATCAGGTGAAATAAAAATTTTGAAAAGGCTTGCAAAAATTTCAGAATGATGAAAATGCCTAAAATACTGAGGTATGATTTATATTTAGAGTTTTTCTTTCCACCAGTATCATTTTCTATTGAAAAATTTAAGTTTGGGAGAGGGAAGAAAAAGATTAACTATTAGATGTCCTCTAATTAATTATTTTCAAAATTTATTTATATGATTTTATGTAGTGAATTTAGTTCAAGTAACTATATTTTGTAGCTATTTAAATATTATAGTAGATTTAAAGGAATATTTTTGTAATGAAAATTAATTTTGTAACTTAAGATGTTTAGTATAAGAGAATAAGATTATAATTAACTATTTAAAGTAAAGGAAACTATATTTTAAAGTATTCAGAATCTGGAAATTCATTTAACAAGAAAAGATTGGGGCTCAATGATGTAAAAACTATGAAATATTTATAAGGTAAAGGAATGCTTTGAGTTTTAAATTTAGGGAA
>NW_018225681.1:100246-101739 GCF_001263595.1 Phalaenopsis equestris | reverse complement strand
GGGAAAGAAAGGTGATGTTCAAATATATTAAAGTCTATCCAGATATAATAATCCTCACTTGAAAAAAGAAAAAGAAAGGATTGAAAACAATCCCTGAAAAGAAAAGAAAAAATATATAGGATTGAAAGAAATCCAAACGAAAAAGAGAAAAGAAAGAAAAAAATATATATAAGTGAGGAGAAGCTTGAGGATATGCCCAATAAAAAATTGGCTGCACTGGACCTACCTAAAGGGAAAACTTAAATACATTTCTGAACTTATATTTATGGATTAGATCTTTTACTAGTAGTGTTCTCATGAAATTCCTATCATCTAAATATTCTAAGTGACTTAATATTGCAACATATAGTCATTCTTGAAATGAATAGAAGAGTAGAACTCTTAAACTTGATGACTTGATAATCATGTGGCTATAGAGTTAATTCAAATTCAATTACTTGAATTTTTTCTGAAAATATCACTATGATATTTATCTAAATTCAACTGATAGAATTTCTGAATTAAAACTTTACTACAATAGATCATAACTTTTATGTGGTACTAAAATTACTTGAGGACAAGTAATAGTTAAGTTTGGGGGATTTTGACCAGAGGAAAATATGTTGAGATTTTCATACCTATTTTATACTGTTTTTGATTATATTACACTTTAAAGAAAGGGATTTTTGATTTTTTGTTGTAGGAATGATCAAATAGGGTCATTGAAGCAAAAAGATGCAAAAAGGAGCGAATTTGGAGCGAAAAGGGCCAAAATGTGAAGAATTGAACTAGGGCGCCGACGACGCCATCAACCCCGCCGACGGTGAGATATTCTCGAGACTCTGGAATTAATTAAATAAGAAGGTCCGTCGTTGGCAGCCTCGTCCGACGACACCCTCGAGGCCACCGACGGCGACATCGGTTTTGAAGGGATGCTTAGGAAACTCTTGGGAAAGCTCATCCACAACTTTAAAGGAAGATTTTGGCCAAAAATTGAGAAGAAGCTAGAGGTTATAAGAGGAGAGGAGGCTCAAAATTGAAGTGTGAAAAAGTGTAGAGAGTCTAAATTATGAGAAATTCTTCAAGAGATTGTAAGAGTGGAGGGAAAGTGAGAGATTTATTCCTCCTTCCCGCTTTGAAAAGGAATTCTGTGTGCTGTAAAGAAAGAAAGAGATTTAGAGGAACTTTGAGGAGTTTTCTTGGGGAGAAATTAGAGATCAGTTTATTTATTGTTATAGTTCGTATGACTTTGCTTTTATAAATGAATTTCGAGTTTTGTTGTGTTTTTCCCACGAGATCTGAGTAGTCTTCTTTGTCTTTCTCCTTGTTTTGATATTTTTGAAATGGTGATTTGAATTGGTGGAGTCATGAAAATGTTAAAAAAGTTGTGATAATCTTCTCACTTCGATCTTAATTTACTTTCAATCTGGCCAATTGATTTGTTAAAATATGTTGAGTTTTACAACTAAAGTGAAGATTACATCCAAGATTCAGGGAGGTCAAAGCCCTTGGAA
>NW_018225681.1:46082-99429 GCF_001263595.1 Phalaenopsis equestris | reverse complement strand
GAATGATGAAATAGGGTCATTGGAGCAAAAAGATGCAAAAAGGAGCGAATTTGGAGCGAAAAGGGCCAAAATGTGAAGAATTGAACTAGGGCGCCGACGACGCCATCAACCCCGCCGACGGTGAGATATTCTCGAGACTCTGGAATTAATTAAATAAGAAGGTCCGTCGTTGGCAGCCTCGTCCGACGACACCCTCGAGGCCACCGACGGCGAGCTCGGCGATTATGTCCAACTAGGCTTTGGATGAGGACAAATTTTGAAGGGATGCTTAGGAAACTCTTGGGAAAGCTCATCCACAACTTTAAAGGAAGATTTTGGCCAAAAATTGAGAAGAAGCTAGAGGTTATAAGAGGAGAGGAGGCTCAAAATTGAAGTGTGAAAAAGTGTAGAGAGTCTAAATTATGAGAAATTCTTCAAGAGATTGTAAGAGTGGAGGGAAAGTGAGAGATTTATTCCTCCTTCCCGCTTTGAAATGGAATTCTGTGTGCTGTAAAGAAAGAAAGAGATTTAGAGGAACTTTGAGGAGTTTTCTTGGGGAGAAATTAGAGATCAGTTTATTTATTGTTATAGTTCGTATGACTTTGCTTTTATAAATGAATTTCGAGTTTTGTTGTGTTTTTCCCACGAGATCTGAGTAGTCTTCTTTGTCTTTCTCCTTGTTTTGATATTTTTGAAATGGTGATTTGAATTGGTGGAGTCATGAAAATGTTAAAAAAGTTGTGATAATCTTCTCACTTCGATCTTAATTTACTTTCAATCTGGCCAATTGATTTGTTAAAATATGTTGAGTTTTACAACTAAAGTGAAGATTACATCCAAGATTTAGGGAGTTCAAAGCTATTGAAGTTGGGTGCAAATAAATAGAGAAATAAAATTATCGGACATAGAATTGGAGACTTTAGAGTGACAGACTAAAATCCCCAATTCGGTCCTATCGTTTGGGTGCTGAAGTGTAGATGTTAGCCCTCAGGCGAGGGGAACGTGGGAGCTCCGAAGTGAAAGTCGGTATCTATTTAGCCTGGTTGTAACCTGGTCGTAAATTCAGTAAACAAGCACAGGATTAGTCAATGTTCTTTATGCCTGGACCAAAGGGTAATGAATAGGTATGCTCTTATTTGACACATTATAATTTGAATTAATTTCTTTATCTATTCACTATAATTTCTTGACAAGGAGAAGGATGCTTTCTTATATATTGAATATCACATTTGAACCTTCATTAGTATATTTAGTTATTTAATAGCCATTAAAATTACATATTTATTTCAATTGCCTATTAGTGACAGATAAGCAAATCAAACTTTGTTGTTACAATTAAAGTATTACTTTTCTAAAATCTTAGTTCGTAGTTCTAATATTACTCGCTAAGGGATCGATATCTAGGACTCCATTAGAGCCTTATATTACTTGAGCGATACGTATACTTGTGTTGATAAGTGTGACTTTACAATTATTGAATATTTATTACGTCCATATTTATCGAATCTATAACTGTTACTAAGTTTTGGTACGTTTGCTGAGGAATTAAATCTTTTAGCAAACTTTCAGCAAAAATATTAAATTCTTATATTTTTAAGCATATATAAAGTCGCGGTCTCTCAAATCAAATTCCAGAGGTTGAGGATTTTACATCCGATTCCGCGTTGGTTTAGGAGCCCCTCCTATCAAAATCTTTTAAATCAAATTTTAGAGATCGAGGATTTCACATCCGATGCCACGTTGCTTTAGGAGCTCCTCATATTGCAATCTTCCAAATCAAACCCTACAATATAGTAGAGGTTAAGGATTTTATATCCGATTCCGCATTGCTTTAGGAACCCCTCCTATCGCAATTTTTCGAATCAAATTCAACGAGATTCTTGAGGTTGAAAGAATAAGCCCTTTGATTAATTCAAGGCATCCTATTCTCTTTTTCTTTAAATCCGTTTTATGACCACCATAAATGGATTATGACATCTGATTTTATTTCGTGATTGATACCCAAATTTCAATTCCCACCTCGGGGTCATCACTTACATACTAACTCCCATCCTTTATAAATACCTGAAATTTTATAACTCAAAATTCACTCTTTGATCCCTAGCGAGAGTCCCTAATCCTTGATTTCAATCAGATGATCACCTGCTAATTCCCCAGCAGAAACAAATCACACACACAACTCTACGCATACTTTCGAGTCTGTTAACGTAGGAGTTTGTGTTGGTTTTTGTTAATCTCGTCGGTCAACGCCAATACTCACGGTTTGCTTGCCCAGCACACCCCACCTATTGACCTATCCCCACCTATTGAGGGTCCATTTGTTGACCTCACTTTTGATTGAGGTTTAGTTTTTCCTCTTTAATAGCCTAAGGTCTAGCCATAGGACTTTTCTATTGACTATTCTTAGAGAACTAGACATGGATAAACTGAGAAAGTATTTAAAGTGAATGGTCATAGACTGAAACCTTATTTTTTAGGGGATCAGCATAAATTTAAAGATCAAATAATGTTGGGTCAACAAGAATAAGCACTGGTTAAGTCGGGCTGACGACCTTAAACCAACCGCTTTGTAGGAGGCAACTCATAGTTATCAGTGTGTTTTGCTTTGATTGTTGTTTGCGTTTGATTAAGAAAATTTGGGGTAGTGTTTTATTTGAAACTATTATGTGTTAGTAATGATTTTAAGACTTTATTTAGTGATCTAGACATGCTAAAATGAGAATTTGGACATTAAGTTGACTGGTGCAAAACTGAGCATTGACACTTAAGTGCCAATATTTCATGCTTAAGCATGGGATTTATAAACCATGTGCTAAATTAAAGTTCTAGAAGGCTTAACCGGCAATTGGTTGACTAAAACATGCGAGGGTAGTTTTAGAACGTGCTTAAAAGTTATTGGAAGAATTTGGGCCTATAAATAGAAGGGTTTTGTGATGGAACTTTACCCCAAAATCATTTGGAACTTTACCCCAAAATCATTTTTAGCCCTAAATTCTAAGAGAAAGAGAGATTCAGAGAAAATGTCCTCAAGGGAGATGGATTTGAAGAAAAAAGAGAAAGGCCATAAGAAAGAAATTCACTAGTCAAAGTGCACAAGAGATGTATAATGGTTTCTTAGCCATTAGTATTGAAGGAATAGCGAAAAAGATCAACAAAATTGAGGCTAGTGTGGCTTTATTTGAGATAAAGGTAAAAGAAGTTAATGTCCATCTAGAGCATATTGGATGGCAATTTAAAATTCAATTTAGTCACACTAGTTATATAGAAGAAGCGGATAAGACAATGTATATTAAGCAAAAATGGATTGAAGAAGATTTTATCAGAGCTCGTCATCGCCATCCGTTTTATCAACTCTATATTCAAAATTCCCAATGAGAGACTACTAGAATTTGTCCCAACAAATCAAGAATGGAATTAAGTTCAGTGTTAGAGTTTGTTTGTTAGGAATCGTCGTTTTATGTTTTAGTGTTGAACTTGTTTTTGGAGTTTTTGCTTGTTATGTATTTAATTCTGAATGTTTGTTAAGTGTTTGTATTTAAAAAAATTTTCTCATCCGAGACATTTGGAATGAGAATTAGATGTTATATGTACTTGTACTAGTTTGTACATGAATATAAGGGTTTGTTTGTGTGAAAATTTAGTGTTATTTTAGCCTCAAATTAAATTAGTTATATTGGAGAATTTTGGGAAAGAGGAGAGTATAGGGAGAGGAAATTTTGGGAAAGAGGAGAGTATTGGGAAAGAGGAGAGTATAGGGAGAGGAAAACAGTCATTTAAGTGTTATAAGACCATTTAGGGGTGGCATACTTAAGCTAATAGTGCATTTAACTTAAGTTCAAAAATATCAAAAATAGTGCACTAGCACCTAAGTGCCACATTATCATGCTTATGTGTGAGGTAACCCGAGAAGCAGGCGCCTAAGCGTCACTTATCTGCGCTTAAGCGTTCCTTCACAAAACTGGTTCACAAAAAGTTAAAGGTGAAAATTAACCCCAAAAAGCACCATTTTTATTCTCGTTGTCACCTTCTTCCTCTCAAGTTCACAATTTTGAATTCTAGGGCAAGCCTTTTCTTGAAGATATCTTGGTGGATTTGAGAAAAATTTGCTAGATTTGGATTTCTTAAGGTAAGAGCTTCACTTCTATGTAAAACTTTTGTATTTTCAACATGTATTTTGAGTACAATTTGGAGAAACACAAAAATCACTAATTATGGTGAAAAATGAGGAAAAATCTATGAAACTTGCATAAAAAGTGTAGTTTATACTTATAGAAGTTAAGTTTAGTAGATTAGACTTGATTTTTGAAGTTATTGTGGAATTTTGTGAAATTTGTAGAATGGCCCCAAGAATGAAGAGGAGTAAAGGAAAGACCCACTTTGCTTCGAGCAAGTTTGTGAGTTCAAAAGCTCAGGATAGATATAGTGATGCTTTATAGTGACGAAAGTTAATTGCTGAGATGTGTTTCAAAAATCAAGGAAGATCTGTGGAAGATTTAATCATTCGCCTATAATGGGAACAATTCTGTTGTGGCTGTTATTTCTATAGTTCGGGAGTTCTATGCAAACCTCTCTGAGGCAGAAGACGGTCGAGTCATAATTAGAGGAAAATTGGTACCTTTTTCACCTGAGGTAATCAATATGCTCTATCATTTACCATCTGATATTATTGTTTTTATGCAAATTATAGTCCAACTGAGACGAAATTGGTGAGACGGAATTGGATGAGAATATTTCCTATTTGACTGTTGGAAGAGGACTTCGAAAAATCATAAATGAGAGGAAAGTTAACTTTTCACTTCAAAGTTAAGTGCGCCATCTAAGGCATGACACTACTTTATTTCATCTCATCTGTTACCGATAAATCATCTCTGTGAAGTTGTGAGGGAGAGAGCAACATTGATCTTTAATCTGTCAAACTATCATCAATTTTGCCATTGCCGCTACTATTATAGGTTTCAGATTTGCTTCCCTGATCTCTTCTTTGTGTGAGCAGGCTGGAGTGAGATATGATAGCTGGGAAGATGTGTTGTTGCCTCTGAAGCCAATTACAAGTGTAAATTTTAAGTCGTATTCAGAGCATTCTATTTTTAGTTGGAGAGGAAGATTTTCACGGAGTTATGGAATGTCGATGTTTGCTGCTTCTACCTCTGCTGCTTCTACATCTAAACCATCTACCTGGTGAGCTTCTACTTCTAGAGGTGAGTCTACTAAAACTCAAAATCAATTATTGCATAGGATGATGGACAATATCAATTATACCACAGATAAGATAAGAAATTTAGAAAGCATTGCATATCATATTGATGGGTATAATAGAAGGAAAAGTGATTATGAGGAGAAATTTCATTCATCTTAAGAAGGCCTCATTAGGGGTAACCAAGGAGTAGAATTTCCTTCATATCCCATATACCCTCATTATGAGTCTACAAATGTCTGAAATAGCGGTGATTCTGATGATGATGAGGAGGAGGACTGATTTTATTTTTATGTTTGTAATATGTGATGGACTACGTAGTGTGGACTTGATACATTTGCGTTTGTGTACTAGTTTGGACTTTGTGATGTGTGATACTTTTGTTTTGTTTAATTCTTATTGTGATATTTGTGTATTGTTAGTATCTTGTTTTAAATTTTATGGCAGTAATTGTTGTTGTGTTGATTATTGTGTTTTAGTTAGTTAGAATTGAACTTATTTCTCAGTCTTGTGGAAAGTTGAAAATCTTGTTAGCTTTAGTTTTAAACTTTAATTTCAGAAAACTGCTATCTTGTATTTTTTTTTATCTTGTTAGTGTGTTTGTTGTTATGTTTAGACTGTGAAATCAAAGTTAATGTGTTTGTTAGTTTTTATATATATACCCACTACTTAGAAGTCTAATGAATCTCTACTTGTTGAATTAAAATGAAAATGATAGAAAATTGATCAAAAATTAATTCTACTCTTATTTTTAGTTTTATACTTTTATAATTAGGGTATGAAAATTCCTGTAAGCATGTTATTTCAATTTTCATTTCTTGCTTATATATATCTGCTGCTAAATTTTTTAATCTTGTTAAAACTTTCAGTTTGGGAGAGGGGATGAAAAATATTTTCAAAACTTGAATTTTATTTGTTCTCAAATGTGCTTCAAGTGAATTTGATTTGAAAAGAACAATGATCAAGTATATGAAGTTATATTAGTGAAGTAAAATTTGATTATAGAATTAAGTAAGAAAAATTACTTAAAATTTTGAGTAATGAAGAAAAACTTCTAGTTAGAAATTTTTAGTGCAGAAAATGCTAAATATGATTAAATATCTTTAGTAAGAAAAATTGTATTTGTGAAGAATTTGGAAATTTAAGCTTTTATTTTTAATAATTAAATTTCTTTTATTAACAATAATTTTCAAAACTATTATTATATTTATAAGTAAAAGATTTATATCAGGACTTTGCTTTAAGAAAGAAGAAGTGGAATTCAAAATCATTAAAGGCATCTCTAGATATAGTAATCTTTGCCAGTAAAAGAAAAAGAAAAAAAAAAGAAAAGAAGAAGAATAAAAAGAAAAAGAAAATAAAAGAAAAAAAGTATGGTAGGAGAAGCTTGAGGATTAGTGCTTAATCAAAAATTGGATCCACATTTGATTTTTTTAAAGTATAAGACTTGAGAAACTTTTAACCTTAATGATATAATATGGTATGTAAAATTATTCTTAATAAAAATTTTTAAGTGGAGATAATAAAAGGACTAAATTCTATGACTAAATTCTATATTTAATTCTATATTTAGAAAATCTACAGTATTTTTGAATTAGATAGAAACTCATATTTTCATATTTCTTAATATTAAAAATTTCTAAACTTTAATTTGGTCTCATCTATTAAACATTTGTTCTAAATTGGACTATTATATTTTTAAATCTCAATTTTAGTAAATCCTAAAAAAGCTCATATACATATCATACTTAATTGGGTTTTAAGGATTGAACTGTCACTTGAGGACAAGTAACATTTTTTGTTTGGGGGATTTTGATACACTTAAAATATATAGTGTTTTTAGAAATATTTTTATACTTATTTTTTAGATATTACGCTTTAATGGAAAATATTTGTGTGTTTTTCTTCCAGGTATATGTAAAAAGATGAAAAATGCTAAAAGGAGTGAAAAAGGATCAAATTTGGAGCAGAAATGTAAAAAGGTGCAAAAGAGTTTTGGCGCCTAAGCGCCAGATCCGGCGCTTAAGCACCTGTGAAACAGAGAAGGCCATGCCTGAGTGCCGGAGGCCAGAGGCCCCGCGCTTAAGCACCAGAGGCAGTTATGAGATGGTTTAATTCATTTTGATAAATTTTGAAGAGACATTTGTGGCATCTATTGGCTAAAGAGGGTGGTTATGACCACTAGAAACAAAAATATGATTAAAAGACTTATGAAAGGAGGCATCCTTTGGAGAATACATCGAATTGGGATATATTTTGAGGAGTTACCAAGGCACCTCCTGGAAATTTGTAAAAGAAAAAGGTTGAGACTTTTTGAAGAGTCCTGAATAGTGCTAAAAAGGTGGAGTTTTGAGAGGAGCATTTAGTGAGATTTTCAGGCACCATAAATTTACTATATCCTTTTTCTTTGTAGTTTTATTGTGAGAGTCAAGAGTGTTGTAAAAGAGAAGAGATTCAAAGGAACTGCACGAGTTTGGTGGAGGATTTGAGATAAGTTTTTATCTTTGTTTTTAAACTACTTTTGATTTTAATCGAGATTTCTTGTTGGTTTGACAATGATTTCTACTTTTAAACTAAACTGTGGTTTTGTTTCCTCCATTGATTTTGAGTAGTTTTCCTTATCTTTATCCTTAAAATGATAAGTAATTAAAGTGTTGGATGGAAGTTGTGGATAGTGTTAATTGTTTGTCTTGGAAGAAGTTGTGCTGATTTAATTTCATGCACTTAATTTATTTTTTGAAATGTCCCACCTAGATGTTAAAATTTGTTGTGAGAACATGTAAGAATCAGTCTGGTATTGTCCCATTGTCCCAGTTATTGTCCCAGTTAACAATTGGAAAGAATCACATGATATTGTATGAATGAGAATGTAATTCATATGATTGAGTGCAAATAAATAGAGAAACATTCTTTAAAGGGTGTCGAGTTGGAGGACTTTAAAGTGACAGGTCAAAGCTCCCAACTTGGTTTACTGTTTTTGATTCTGATACGAGATGTTAGCCCCAAGGTGGATGGAATCGAGAGAACTCTAGGGTGAGAATTGGTATCTTCCTTGCCTACCCTGTCTTTAGAACTATTCAAACTTTAAATTAGCCAATGTTCCTTATAGCATCTTTAGTAAGGGTAAATAATAATATTTCTCCTATTTGGCACAACACATTTTTCATACTTCCACAACTGAAATCCTATACTTATTATTGATTCATGTTAAGGACAGAGATATTTTCACATCAAGTACTTTTCTGTTACATAAACTCAATTTATCTTTAGAAGTTTTATGTTTTGTCAAAATATCAAAAATACCAAAAAGATATGAATTTCATATATTGTGAAAATATCAATAGTTTATGTAATTGTCTTTTTTAAATAGAAAGTTTGTTGATTAATAGTGCATATTGCAAAATTCCCTATAGGTTCAATATTTATATATATATATATATATAAATTGAAAAGTTAAATCCCTATTTTTTTTAGGATCAAGTTTTTGGTTCTATTATAAAGTACGAAAACATAAGTGAAAAATATCATCAAAGACAATGTCTTACTATGCATATGAACAGTAAGTCGGGATTAATACCCTCCCACTTACCCTCACAATCTCAAACTTTAGTCAAATCTACTCAGTTGGTCCCTTAACTTTTTCGAAAACTAATGTAGATGGTCCTTGAGGCCACTAGCCTTAGACTAGAGTTTAGCTGAGACCAGTACATGGAGGATCCAAAGTTGGAAATTCTATTGGTCCATGACTCAAGTAGGGTGGTTGTATGGTTGGCAACCTCAATCCTAGTAAAATACACAATTTAGCCTTCCGGCTCAAAAATCTACCCCAATTTACAAAACTACCCTTGAAACCCCAATTTTGACCAAAATCTGAAAAATTACCCAAAATGCTCAACTTTGTTCTAAAATCATTTTAAACCATTTGAAACCACCCAGATTGCCCAAAACACCCAAAAATTTTCAAAATTACCAAAATAATTTTGATTTTGCAAAAATTACAAAAATACCCCAAAAAATACAAAAATACCCCAAGTGACCCAAATTATCCCAAAACCTTCAAAATCATTTCAAATGCCCCCAAAACCAATTTTGGCCACTCCATTGAGCGCAAACAATCTGACCAATTTTACCAATTTTGACCAAAAACTCCAAATTGCCCTTAAAGGTCCACTTACCCCAGTTCACCCCCAATGTCCACCAATTTGATCTCAATTTTCCCCAATTTCAATTCTATACCAAAAAAGCATCATGTATAAAATTGATTGAAACCAAATCCAAGTTCAATTGGATCCAACTTCAAACCTAAATCCTAAGCCCAATTCAAAAACCTCCAATTTGACCATAAGCTAAAATTTCACCAAATTGCACCCCCAAACCTTTCTAATTGCCCTAACTTTGAATCCTAAAATCTTTACAACACTCACCCACATCAAATTGAACCCTCAATTGGCCTTGGTCAAGCTCCAATCTCACTGAAATTTCACTTGGACCAAAACCCCCAATTTTTTCCCAAACTCTAAATTCCACCAAATTTAACTTCATAACCCCAAAATTTCCACTCAATTGGTATTCAAAACTCTGCATGGCAATCCTTTGGGCCATTTTGAACCATCAATTGGCTCTAACCAAAGCCCTAGCTCAATCCAAACGTAAGGCTAGCCCAAATGTACTAAAATTGGCCATGAGCCAAAATCCATCAAATTAAGCTTCCAAATCAACTCAAAATCACTCAATTCTTCTCTATACTCCTTGTGACAATCATCTACATCATGTTAACCAATGAATTGAACTCAATGTCATGCCTAGCCTAACCCAAATCTGACTTCAAGGAAAAATTCTCATAATTGAACCCATGCTCTAAAGTTGACCAAACCAAATCAAATTGATCAGACCAAAGCCACCACAACCACTCTTTGAACCCTAGTGACCAGGCTAGACCCACCAAGCCCACCCTACATGAGCCATGGAGCAATGGTCCCTTGATTTAGCTGATATCTTCCCATATTTGTCTTAATCCAAGATATATTTTCCATCAGCCTTAACCATACAATGATAATCATCATTACCTCCTTCTGGCTCCCCTCACTCCTCTGGTCACCATTCTTGGCCCTGTGGGCTAGAGAGATACCTTGTCTTAAATCAAGCTTTCATCCATCCAAGCGAGCTCATCTGAGTTGGTCTTTGGTAATCTTCATCCCTCCACATAAGCTGCTAATTGAACCTGAATTGAAGCCCAACTAGCCACCCCAAGTTCCTCTATTTAAGCTCTCTCTTCCATGGCTAAAAGGTGAACTCATCAATTTCCTTTGGGAGGCTCTATCAAATTGCTTTTAGAGACTCTTCCAGAATTCCTAAGTGTAACCCAGCCATTTCCCAGCCACTTCCACTACTGTTTGAGCTCAATTTTTGAGCTCAAGACTAGGGCAAATTTTGATGATCCTCTAAAATCCCTCAAAATCCAAATTGAGCTTCCCTATAGTAAGGGAGGAAGATTTCCACTGAAATCCTCCTCTGCCAAGCACCTTAACCTAGCTTTTAACAAAGGCATTTCATTGAACTTATACTTGAAGCTTTCACCAGAGGAATAGAACACATCTAGGAGGTTTGTTGGACTTCACTGAAGCTTCCATAAGCATCTGATTGAGGCCTCCCCTCTCAGACTCAGGTATAAAACTTAAACCCTAATTTTTTGGCTTAGTTTTGATCTTTGTGAAGAAAACTTGCATTCCATACACTGGTAGCCATATAGATGTGTTTGCCTTAAGTAGATGAAGATGTAGGAACAAACTCAAAGCGATTTGGTTGAGTATAGGTCGAGATCTTTGGGTATGAAGTCGTGTGGCTCATGGGTTCTGGCTATCGGGGACGATGATATAGAGTCATTCGAGCATGCATATATGGGATGGTTGGATCAGATCACGTCAGATAAATGGACAGAGCAAAATCGCGGGCTAACAAGGCACTAAAATGGCTGGTGGTGTCAAATGGTGGAGTGCCTCGTGAAGACTTCAGAGATGCCTAGGTTGACCTGGCCATTGAATGGATTATGTAAGAAATAAGGATTTATTCATTTAAATAAATGCCAGAATATAAAAAATTCATATCTTTACATAGATAAATCATAAAAAAAAAAGTTTGAAGAATAGAGTATCTTCAATCTATTCCATGTCTTTTGATAAATTTGTTGATCTTAGTGCTTTTGAGGCTAGCCCATTATTTGAAATTACTCTGCTTAAAACACCAAAATAATAGAAAATCTGGCTCTTAAAGAATTGAAGAACATGTTATGTTGTAACCTCCCGTAACGACCCTGCTTCTGCCCTTTTGGAGAAGTAACCCGTAGCTACAAGAGTGAATCTATCCCTTAGAGGATGGAGGGTATATTGGACCTACTATGTTTGTGCCCCAATACACGAATGACCATAAGGTAATAGTTGGATGCAGCATATTTGGAGGTTCGTGCAAGATCACCCAATGCACTTGAAAAAGATGACACTTACAGGTTGTATCCATGTAACCGAATATCATTACTGGTGATACAAAAAAATAATTTATTATTTTAAGTGTACATTTAATGCTTATTTTTAGTGATATTGAACATTAAAGAAGGGTATTTTCATTTTTTTGTTGTATCTATATCAATTTTAGGCATTTGAAGTAATATTAGCAAAAAGGACCAAATTTAGAGCCAAAATAGTGAATTTTGTGATTTTGAAGGCAGAAGCGTCAGAACTGGCTTCTAAAGTGCCATTTTGCAGAGTGTTGGAGCCTGAAGTTCTAGATTTGGTGCCTAATGCACCAAAACCCAAAACAACATGGTCTAAAGCAAGTTGGTGCCTGAGGCGCCAAAACTTGTGATTGAGGCGCTAGAGATGAATTTTTACGAGTTAAGACTATTAGAGATAAATTTTACGCACATTTCAAAGGTACCACTTGTTCTAAACACTCCATGGAGATTTAATGCATATAAGTGCTTTGGAAGTTTATTTAGGAAGGGATATATCTTTTGGATCAATAGACGTGTCTTTTAAAAATCAAAATGATTTACTTTTGGAGAGAATTTTGGAGGGAATTTTGAATTCCTTTTGGAGGGAGGCAGCCTCTAATAAAAGAGAAGGAAGTCTAGGGCATCAAGAGGAGGCGTGAGAGGGGTTTCCAAAGAGAAGAAAAGGAATCGTGAGAGAGAGAGAGAGAGAAAGTCAAGGACTTTGAGATTTTCTTCTAGGGTTCTAAGAGGAGAGGGAAGGCAAGCGATTTCTTCTTCATTACACTTCTAGGAGAGAAATGTGAGTGCTTGCAAAGAGGGAAGTGCTTGAAGAGAACTTCTAAGGATTTTCATAGGAAGGACTGTAAGATAAGTTGTGTCTTTTATTTCCTTATTTTTATAAGCTTATTGTTATATATGAAATCCATGTTTTATTGTTTCCTTCTAATGAATTACAAGTAGTGTTCTTTATCCTTCTCCCTACTTTAATATATGATTTTGTGAAGAATTGATTTTGTTTTATATAATTTTAAATGTCAATAATTTGTGATGATTAAAACTCTGATCTTCATTTACTTTTTGATCTAGTCAATTGAAAGGTTAAAATGTGTTGAGAAACATATGTTCCAAATTGGCTGTGATTTCTACAATATAGTGAGAATCACATTTGATTCCATGGGAGAGGATGTCATCTCTCGGGGTGAGAGCAAATAAATAGGGAAATATACTTTGTTTGATGCAGAACTGAAGATTTTAACGTGATAGATTAAAATCCCCACTTTAGTTCGGTTCAATGGAAACTAGTGCGAGATTATTAGCTCTTAGGGAAGGGAGTAGGGAGATCTCTAGAGTGGCAATGAGTATCCTCCAAGCCTAACCACAAAATTAGGGACCAAACTTCCAAACTTTGGATTAGTCAACCTTTGGATTAGTCAACGTTCTTTATGCACTTGGAAGGGGGTAAAGAATATGATTGCTCCTATTTGATACAAAACAATTTTTATATATTTTTAAATGCTTTTAATTACTCCATAATCCATATGCTCATTGTAAAGGGGAAAGATGCTTTCTTAAATTTTAACTCTTAGTCACAAAAACTTTGTTTAGATTTCATATGTTTGCTTTTAAAAGTTTAGTAATTATTTTAATTAACTTAGTTCTTTTAACTGCAGTTTTTTTAACATACACTAAATTGCTTTAAGATTAAATTTTGTACTTAAGTTTTGTAGTTTAAATTGTCTTAAATTATAATCATAAGAATTTTCCTATAAGCATTTTCAACTTTCCTGTGGGATCGATATCTAGGACTCCTTTAAAGCCCTTTATTACTTGAGCGATACATATACTTATGTTATTATTAGGGGATTATGCTGTTTACATACATCTACTTGTGAAAATTTTTAAAAAGATAAAATTATTTTTACTAAAGTTATTTTTATTCAGTTTACATTGCATATTTTTATTATAACTGTTGTGTGTATTTTTTAATATTGAAAAATATTTGCAAAATTAACATACAAATCCGCCGCATCAAGTTTTTGGTGTCTTTGATGGAGAAGTAAAAGAAATCATTAGTAAATTACTTTATAATTTAAAACATTTTATTTGAACTCTAAAAAGTTAATAATAAGTAAAAAAATTGTTTTTAGCTTAATTTGAATATTTTCATAATTTAGTGTGTTTACTTATTTTAATTACTTATTGTGTTTGTTTATGCATAGTTTAAGATCTGAAGATTTAGTATCTTACGATTCGGAGTTAGAAAGAATTATTAGAAAAATTGGAGAATAGCAAAAAGAGAAAGATAATTTTAGTAAAATGGCTTACAACTCAAGTAATGTTATAAATGAAAATGAACATCACCAGAGACTTTTAAGAGATTATGTTAATCCTACAACAGATGAATTTCATTTGAGTATACAAAAAAAACTGTTGTAGCACCAAATTCATTTGTGCTTAAACTCGCTATTATCCAAATGGTACAAAAGAATCAGTTTGGGGGAACACCAACTAAAGATCCTAATTAACACATTGCTAGTTTTCTAGGGATGTGTGCTACATTTAAATATGGAGTGTCAAATAATATCATTAGACTTAGACTTTTATCTTTTTCACTAAGGGATAAAGCTAAAATGTGGTTAAACTTGTTAACATCTAAAAATATTTAAAATTGGGGAGACTTATCACAAAAATTTCTATCTAAATATTTTCCATCTTCAAAAACTTCTAAACTTAGAAACATCATTACATCTTTTTGTTAGTTTGAAGGGGAATCAATTTATGAAACCTGGGAAAGATTTAAAGATCTACTTAGGAAGTGTCTACACAATGCGTTGCCAGATTGGTTAATAATTTAAACTTTTTTAATGGGATGGTTGGATCTTTTAGATCAATAATTGATGCTGGTGGTGGTGGATCATTAATGTCAAAACCATTAGATGAAGCATATTCTTTAATTAAAGTGGTGGAAACTCATAATTTTCAATGGCCCTCTAAAAGGGTAGATCCAAAAAGAGTTGTTAGTATTCATGATTCTAATGCATTATCTATGTTAGCTGCTTAAGTAGTTATTATATCAAAGAGGATAGATCAATATGGAATGAATTATTCTCCAACACAACATGTGATTGAGGAAAACTCATTAGTACAAATTATAGAATCTCAATCTTCTTATGAGATCTTAAATGCAATAAATATTCCTTCTAATAATCCTTATGCCAATTATTATAATCCTAATTATTATAATCCATTATTATAATCCTGGTTAGAAGAATCATCCAAATTTTAGTTGGAGTAACAATAACTCTATTGCTATAAATCTGTAATAGGAAAATAATGTTGTGAACCCATTTGGAAACTCCAAAAATCAAGGAAATCTAATTTATACACCTTATTACACTCAAGGTTTTAATAATTTGCAGAGTAAGGAGATGAAGTTGTCAATGGAAGAAATAATATTGCAAATGAGAAGTCAATTAAAAAGTTAAGGAGCTGCAATTAGAAACATAGAAAATCAATTAGGATGTTTTTCTACTGTACTTAGCAATAGATGTTTAGGAATGTTGCCCAGTAATGTTGAAGTAAATCCTAAAGATGAGAACAAAGAGCAAATTAAGGCTATACAACTAAGAAGTGGAAAAAACTTGGAAACTAGAGTTCAAAAAGAAGTGGAAGTTGAAGTTGAGAAAGATGAGGTGGGAAATAAAAAATCTGGTGAATATTTTCATTTTATATCTGAATGTCCTATTAAACCACTAAAAATCACTGTATAAAGACCACCACCTCCATTTCCTCAAAGACCGAAGCAAAAAAATAAAGATAACCACTTTTTAAAACTTTTGGATATATTGAGAAAATTGATGATAAACATTCCATTTGTTGAAGCCTTGAAACCAATGCCAAGCTATGTAAAGTTCATGAAGGATATACTGAATAAGAAAAGAAAGTTTGTAGCTAATGAGATTTTTGCACTCAGTGATGAGTGTAGCGCTATAATTCAGAAGAAGCTTCCTGGAAAACTTAAAGATCCTGGTAGTTTTACTATTCCCTATGCTATTGGCAAAATTTTTTTGGAAAAGCTTTATGTAATTTAGTAGTTAGTATTAATCTTATGCCTTTATCAATTTTCACATGGTTGGGTTTAGGAGATATTTCACCTACAACTGTAACTCTACAGTTAGTTGATCATTTGATTACCTACCCTAAAGGAGTTATAGAAGATGTTTTGATAAAAGTTGATAAAATTATCTTTCTTGTAAACTTTTTTGTATTAGATATGGAGGAAGATAACAAAATTCCTATCATTTTAGGAAGACCATTCCTTGCCACTAGAAGAGCTCTGATAGATGTGCAGAAAGGAGAACTATCAATGAGAGTTAGTGATCAAGAAGTTGCATTTAATATTGTTAAACTAATGAGATACCCTACAAAAGAGAAAGAGATTGTATGCTTCAGAATGGATATTAACAAATATTGTAGCCATAAATATTTCATAAAGACATTTGAAAAGAAGTTTGAAAAATAATATTTAAAAGATGAGAAAAAAATTCAAGATGAATCTACGAAAGTGAGTAAATAAAAATTGAATTATGTTCAGGAATAGTTTAAATTGATAGAACCTATAGATAACAAAAAAAATTTGATTTCAACTATTGAGAAACCTCTTGATTTAGAAATGAAAACACTACCTTCACATTTAAAGTATGCATTCTTAGGAGATTTATCTGCAATATCTGTTATTGTATCCTTAGAATTAACTAATATGCAAGAACAATAGTTGTTGGAAATAATAAGAAGATATAAAAAAGCCTTTGTATGGACATTAGCAGGCATTAAAGAATTAGTCCTTCAATTTGTATGCATAGAATTTTATTAGAAGATCATCATGAACCAAGAGCTGATCCTCAAAGAAGATTGAATCTTATGATTAAAGAAGTTGTTAAAAAAGAGATTTTAAAATGATTAGATGCTAGAATAATATATCATATTTTTGACAATGCTTGGGTGAGTCAAATTCACCGTGTTCCAAATAGAGGAGGTGTGACTGTCGTGAAAAATGAGAACAATGAATTAATACCAATAATTCAAGTCATCAGATCTTGAATCTATAGAGATTATAGAAAATTAAATTCTTCCGCAAGAAATGATCACTTTTCTTTATTCTTTTTGGACCAGATCTTATATAGACTAGATGAGCACATATATTTTTATTTTCTAGAAGGATATGTCGGTTATCATCAAATACCTATTGTGTCAGAGGATCAAGAGAAAACTACATTTACTAGTCCTTATGAAACTTTTGCTTTTTAACAAATGTCCTTTGGAATATGTAATGCACCTACAATATTTCAAAAATGTACGATATCAATTTTCAGTGATTTAATTGAAAAAGGGATTGAAGTCTTTATAGATGATTTTTATGTATTTGGAACTTCATTTGAAATAAGTCTAAATCATTTAGAGAAAGATCTAGAATTATGTGAAAAGACAAATCTCGTATTAGACTGAGAAAAATGTCAATTTATGGTTGCAGAAGAAATTTCACTTGGGTATAAAATTTCAGAAAATGACATGGAAGTAGATCCTGCAAAAATACAGGTTATATCTAACCTAGCTCCACCTACTACTGTAAGAAGAGTTAGGAGATTTTTAGGACATGATGGATTTTATGAGCTATATATTAAAGATTTTTCAAAAATTACTTAGCCTTAAAGCCTACTTCTAGAAAAAGATACAAAATTTGACTTCATCCAAGAGTGCCTTAATGCCTTTGAAACTTTAAAGAAAAAATTGATCACTGCTAATATAATTGTTTCACCATATTGAGAGAAACCTTTTGAATTAATGTGTGATGCAAGTGATTATGCAATTGGAGCTTTTTTAGGGCAGAGATATGATAAAATTTTTAAAGTAATATGCTATGCTAGTAATGCTCTTAATGATGCTCAAATTAATTACACCACTACTGAAAGAGAGTTATTAGGAATTGTTTATGCTTTTGTTAAGTTTATGTCATATCTAATTAGAGCTAAATGTGTTGTACATACTGACTACTCGGTTGTTAAATATCTGATGTAAAAGAAGGATGTCAAACCAAGATTAATAAGATGGGTATTTCTGATGCAAGAGTTCGATCTTGTAGTAGTCGATAGGAAAAGAATTGATAATCAAATTTCTGATCATCTATCTAGGTTGGAACAAGAGGAAACACTTGATTTGGAAAAAGTAAATTAATGAAACTTTGCTTGATGAACAACTTTATGTTGTTAACAGATTGGAAAGTTATTGTGAATTATATTGTTAGTGACATTTTACCATATGGACTGACAAAACAATAGTAATAGAAATTCATTCATGATGCAAAATCTTATTTTTTTATGACCCATATTTCTACAAGCAACACAAGGATTTAGTGATGAGAAGATGTGTGCCTTATAAAGAATTTCAAGAAAGTATCTAAAAATGTCATGTTTCTGAATTTGGATGTCATTTTGGAAATGGTAGAATTATTCATAAAATTTTGCAATTTGGAATTTATTGGCATGCTTCATTTAGATATGTTAATTTATATATTTAATCATGTGATCATTGTCATAAAGTAGGTAATATTTAAAAAAGAACTGAAAGGTCTCTAAATTTTAAATTGGAAATTACAATTTTTGATGCCTGGGGATTGGATTTTAAGGGACCATTTATACCTTCATTTGAATATATATATATATATATATATATATATATATTGATTGTTGTGCATTATGTGTCAAAATGGATAGAAGCAATCATTTTCCTCGATGTGATGCTCGAAGTGCTTTCAAGTTTTTAATTAAAAATATTGTTACAAGATATGGAATGCTGAGATTAATCAGAGGATCTCATTCTAGGAATGCAGTAATTACAAGGTTGGTGAAAAAATATAATATTATGCATAAAATTGCAATAGCTTATCATCCCAAAACTAATGGTCTAGCAGAAGTATCCAATTGTGAAATCAAAAGAATTTTAGAAGAATTTGTGAATCTTGATAAAATAGATTGGTCTGCTAGATTAGGTACTACATTATGGGCTTACAGGAGAACTTATTAGACACCTATAGGAATGTCCCCATATAGATTTATTTTTGGGAAGACTTGTCATTTACTAGTAATTTACTAGTAAAATTGGAGCATAAAGCCTATTAGGCTATTAAGGAGTTCAATTTTTAATATGAAAGATGCTAGTGAGAAAAGATTATTGCAATTGAATGAGCTTGAAGAAATTAGAAATGAATCTTACGATAATGCTAGGATTTATAAAGAAAAAATGAAAAAATGGCATGATCAGAAGATTAAAAAAAATTGAGCATGGACGAGAAGTTTTATTATACAAAATAAGATTGAAATTATTTCTTGGAAAACTGAAGTCTAGGTGGAAAAGGCCATTCACAATTATAAAAGTCTATCCCTATGGAGTTGTTATTATTGAACATCCCAAGACTAGAAGGATATTTAAAGTGAATGGACGAAGACTGAAACCATACTTTGATAGTCAAAGACCATTTTTTAAAGAGATAGTAATGTCGGGTCACTCTAAGTAAAGATTGGGAATGTCGGGTTGACAACAATAAACCAAATGCTTTCTGCGAGGCAACCCATATTTATTGTTATTTATTATGCTTAGATGTTTTTGTTCAAAATATTATGTTTATATAGATATATCCATAATTTTTTGGATTCAGTGTATTTAAGAAACTTGAAATTGAGAAAATATTTAAAAACCATCTTTATTTACCTAATTTTATGGAAGATTTTAGAATTCATTGGAATGAAATAAAAATGGAAAAAAAATTTGGAGCCGGCACCTGAAGCACCATTTTTCAGAGAGCTGGCATATAAGGCACCGTGGCAACGAAAATGACTTAAAACATTTCAAAAGGTGGTTTTTGGCGGGTTCTCCACCTTATAACTCCCAAAAACTGATTTCAAAGTTTATTTTAGGGGGGAAAACGAGGGAAAAGTTGGTACTTTTTGAATCCAATGTCTTTCCACTCTAAAAATTTTGTGAGATATGGAATCTTCATCCAGAGAAAGTTCGTCAGTTTCAATGGACAGAAGTTACATGATCATGTTCTTATGAAGAAGAGGCTAATTAAAGAAAGGGCATTTAATAATTGAGGATTTAACACACCGAATACTCGAGGGGAAGAGAAATTGCGTAGAGACGCTCGGAAGTGCTTTGTTATACCAGTACCGCCATACTTGTACCTGTGATGAAAGAGTTTTATGTAAATGTTCATGGAATCAACCAAGGAATTATCTATGTGCAGGGAAGGTTTGTACAATTCACTCCTTCAAGAATAAAAGATATATTTATGATTTAAAGTGTTCCTATTTGGGCTAAAAAAATTTTACCCCTACAAGAGATAATATGAATGAACTCTATTGATATCTTACTTATGAAGATGCAAATTGGAAGACTAAAGATGATGAAAATGTAAGTTTTTCTTCATCATTGTTAAATCCTGCATCTAAGGCGTGATATTTTTTTATTGCATCAAAATTAATCCCCACTATGAAAATCAGTAAAGTAATGAAGGAGAGTGTTATTTTGATTTACTGTATTCAGATTAGAAAACCGATTGATATTGATGCAATAATTGTGAAATCTGTTTTGGGTTAGATCGTTAATGGATCTACTACTGGACTGGGACATCCATCTACTATTTTCCTGTTGTGCAGTCAATCACAAGTGCCTTATGAAAGTTGGAGAAAGTGCTTCTTCCTTTGAATCCTATGGACCCAAAAGTTTATTGTAATTACATTGGGATGGGAGATGAGAATGATATGAATACACTTATTAGATCAAGCATACAAGAATTTATCTCCTATTCAGCCTTATTTCAATTCAAATGCACTATTGAAGATGATTAAGAAGATAAAGAAAGTGGTACAGAACCTTATGCACGCTGTTAAGAATATTTTTGAATTGTTGGATCATCTGGATTGGAGACGGAAGGACTATTTTAAAAATACTGGACATATTGAATATGGTTTGGTATGTATGTTCAAGAAACATGCTTGGATTGAGGAAGATTCAACAGATGAATTTTCTTATCAACATTTCTATAACTTGTACGTGCACTACCAATCCATGGGAAATAACTAGGAGGATGAGAGCAAAGAAGATGTTTGAACTTACTTTATGCATGAAATGCTTATTTAGTACTACTTGCTTATGTTATTGTGTTTTGTTTTATTACATTTACTTTTATTTTTGAACTTTATTTGTGTTTGTTGTTGAGTATTTTGATGTTAAGATTTCAGTGTTAGGATGTTTGGTTTGCATTAGACTCTGAATTAGATTTTGTTAGATTGAAAAATGTTATTTTTTATAAAAGTAAGTTTTGTTTTATTTTTGATAGTTATGTGCTAGAAAATTATTTAATTATTTGTATCAATGTTTATTTGAAGTAATTAGAGGTTGACGTAATATGGTATGCAACATATCTCTTCAGAAAATGAAATCTATAAAAATTAGGCTTTGGCACTTGAAGCGCCAAATTAGCGTCTCTTGTTGGGTTAAAAACCACAAAATCACTTAGTAAAACACCTTTTTTACTACTTGGGTCGTCTCCTACCTCTAAATCGTGACTTAGGGCTTCACATTGGGTGCGTTTGAGAAGATTTTAAGGGCCAAAAACCTTAGATTTTATCTTCTCTTGGTAAGAGCTAAGATTTAACCTAGAAATTTTTTTCTTCACCATGGAGTTGTCCTGCATTATGAAAAATCTGAAATTTGGGGATTTGTTGAAAAAGCTTAAAGAAAACTCGTGGTTAAAAGTTTCTTATCAAATAATCTTACTTGTTGAACTAGATTTTTTATTTTGTAATTTATTTGGATTTCCATAGAAATACCTATGGCTCCACGAGTAAATAGAGGAAAGCCTAAGAGAGATTTTGACGTGAGAAAATTCATAAACTATAAGGCCCAACATAGTTACAATACTCAAATGGGCTCAAGAAAATTAATCCAAGAACAAGCATTTGCTAGCCTGGGTGGCGATATCATGATGTTTATTGGCATTAGAAATTGAGAGAGGTTTTGCTACATCATTGCAGTAGCTATTGTGCCTATGATCTGGGAGTTCTATGGCAATTTGTGATTCACTACTAATGATCACATTCTCGTGAGAGGTAAGCAAGTTGAATTTTCACGAGAAAGGATAAATGCTTTTTATGGATTGAGGAATGCATTTCATTGTGAATATGGTGCATTCATGATGACTGATTCATCTCTGGATGAAGTAATAGCATTTCTGACTGATGGAAGGGGAGATGAAAAATTAAGAATAATAAGAAAGTTAATTTCTACACTTCTATGATTACTTTTCAGTTAAAAGTGTGGCATTATTTCATCTCTGCTAAGTGGCTTCCAACAAATCATCTAAGAAAAGTAACAAGAAGCAGAGGTATGCTAAACTTCTGCATTTAGAAAATGAAGGCAGTCGATGTTGGTGCTCTTTTAGTACATCATGCTTCGAGTATAGCCAGGAATGCTACAACTAGTGGTTTGGGATACCTTGCTCTTATTTTCACTTTATATTAACAATTACTAGTATAGTCTAAAAGAAATGAGGAGAAGCTGCAACCACAAAATCTTATTGGAAAACATACAGTTCAAAGATATGAATCATTTTTTGAGTCTAGGACTAGAGCTAGTGATAGACCCTTAGCATCTACTGCAAGGCCATCTACTTCTTGCTCTGCTCCACTTGAGAATATTATGGAGAAGCTTCTGATTCAGCAAATGGATAGTATGAATATAAAAAATAGTATTGGTGGAATTGAAGCAAGGGAATGCTTATAATGATGAATATTATAATGATGAATATAAGAAGAGGAGAGTTCAGCATGATATAGCATATGAGGATGCAATGCTTAGATATCTTAGGGGATATTACAATGTGGAATTTCCATCCTGCCCCAATTTCACTCCTTATATGCCAGATCATGAAGAAAAAGAAAAAGAAGAAGATGATGATGATGAGGAAAAGGATGAAGACTGAAATTTTAGGAGTTTAATTTGTTTGTTTATTATTTTGATTGTTTGTAGTTTGTTTGATTTGAAAATGTTGAGATGTGAACTTTCATTTTAATTTTGTATTGTGATTTTGATTGTAATAGTAACTATAGAATTTTATTTCTTCTGCATTTTCAGTGTTTTCAGTTTCTGTTTCTATTTTTAATTCTCAAAAAATCCTTTATAATAAATTATGTTTCATTTAATGCTTTAAAGCCTATATTCTTAAAGTTAGTACCTACGGTATACTGAGCCCAGTTTCATATTCGTAATTCCTCTACAGGTTCGTTTTTATTTTCATGCATTTACTATTTTCTTTCACATATAAAATTTTGTACTAACCATTTTTAATTACTTAAGAATTTAAGTTTGGGAGAAAAAATTCTTTAAAAAAAGAAGTAAACTAAATTTTAATTTTATTTTCATGCATTTACTATTTTCTTTCACATATAAAATTTTGTACTAACCATTTTTAATTACTTAAGAATTTAAGTTTGGGAGAAAAAATTCTTTAAAAAAAGAAGTAAACTAAATTTTAATTGTCTTCAATTAACTATATTTTTAAAATTAATTTAACATGACCTGGGATATTAATATTTAACTTTAAATGACTATATTTATGTTTTTAAATATTATGGTAAATTTAGCTAAAAGTTTTTAATAATGAAGGTAATTATAAAGTTAAAGATATTTGGTATGAAAGGAGAACACTATGTTTTTCTATTTAAAGGAAAGGAAATTGTATTTTTAAAGTATAAAAAATCTTAGAGCTTCATGTAAGAAGAAAAGAATGAGACATTATGAAAAATCATAAAACTAATATGAATTTATAAAGTAAAGAAAGGTAAAAAGTTTTAACTTTGATAAGAGGATAGTGAAGTTCAAAACTATTAAAGGTTATCCAGATATAGTAATCCTCACTTGAAAAGAAAAAAAGGAATGGATTGAAAAAATCCTAAAAGAAAAGAAGAAAATAAAAAAAGGAAAAAAGGAGGAAAAAGTGTATGAGGAGAAGCTTGAGGAGATACCTAATAAAAAATTGGCTTCAGTTGAATCACTTAAGAAAAATTTTTTATTACATTTTCTCAACTTGTATTTGAGTATTAGAACCTTTACTAGTAAAGTTTTCAAGAAGTTTTTTTCATATTGATATTTTAAATATCCTTGATATGACAAATTACAATTCCTCTTGAAATAAATAGAGTCTTGAAATAAATAGAGATATAAATAGAGATTCAGAAATTTTAGATTTGATTACTAAGTACTCTTAGACTTACAATTTAAATCTAAGTTATTAAAATTTTTTCTTAGATTTTACTATTTTATTTTTTAAACTAAAGTATAGAGGTTTATAAGTTAATCTCTATCCTATGTTATGTAGTAAAAGTGTCAGTATCCTAAGTCATATATTTTTAAGTTAATCTCTATCCTAAGTCATATAAACAAGAAACATTTAAGTTTGGGTGATTTTGATACACCAAAATAATATATTGTTTTTAGTATACATTTAATGCTTATTTTTGTGATATTTCACTTTAAAGAAGAGTATTTTCACATTTTTTTTGGAAGTATATCAATTTTAGGCATTTGGAGCAAAAGTAGCAAAAGGACAAAATTTGGAGCCAAAAGAACGAATTTTGTGATTCTGGTGCCTGAAGCGCTAGAACTGGCGCTTGAAGTTCCACTTTCCAGAGAACCGACACTTGAAGTGCCATAACTAGTGCCTAAAGTGCCATTTTAAAAATATTTGAGAGATTTGGCACCTGAAGCACCAAAACCCAAAACAGTGTGGTCTTAAGCAAGTTGAAGCCTGAAGCGCCAGAACCAGCGCCTGAGGCGCCAAAGATGACTTTTAATGAATAAGTTGATTCGAGATAAATTTGCATAAATTTTGGAGGAAACACATGTTTTAAATACCCCATGGAGTGATTCAATGCTTCTTTACACTTTAGAATGTTCTTTTATGAAGGGATATGTTTCTTGGATCAATAGACATGTCTTTTCAAATTCAAAACGGTTGACATTTGGAGAGAATTTTGGAGGGAATTTTGAATTCTTTTTGGAGGGAGGCAACCTCTAATAAAAGAGAGGGAAGTATAGGGCATCAAGAGGAGGTGTGAGAGGGGTTTCAAAAGAGAAGAAGAGGAGGCAAGAGAGAGAGAGAGAGAGAGAGAGAGAGTGAAGGACTTAGAGATTTTCTTCTTGGGTTATAAGAGGAGAGAAAAAGTGAGATATTTCTTCTTTATTACACTTCTAAGTGAGAATTGAGAGTGCTTGTAAAGTGCGAAAGTGCTTGAAGAGAACTTCTATGGATTTGCTTGGTAAAGACTGTGAGATAAGTTGTGTCTTTTATTTCTTTATTTTTATAAACTTATTTTTATATATGAAATTCATGTTTTGTTGTTTCCTTCTCATGAATTATGAGTAGTTTTCTTTATACTTCTCCTTACTTTGATATATGATTTTGTGAAGAATTGATTTTGTTTTATATAATTGTAAATGTCAATAATTTGTGATGATTCAAACTATGATCTTCATTAACTTTTCAATATGGCTAATTGAAATGTTAAAATGTGTTGAGAAACATATGTTCTGAAAGGACTATAATTTTTACATTATAGTAAGAATCACATTTGATTCATGGGAGAGGATATCAAACAAAGGGTTTAGTGCAAATAAATAGGATAACATACTTTGTTGGATGCAGAATCAAAGATTTTATGGTGACAGATTAAAATCCCTAATTTAGTTTAGTTAATTAGAAACTAATGCGAGATTGTTAGCCCTTAGGAGCGGGAGTAGTGGGAGCTCTAGAGTGGTAGTTGATATCCTCATAATCTAACCATGGAATTAGGGACCGAACTCTGTAATAGTCAATGTTCTTTATGCACTTGGAAGAGGGTAAAGAATAAGATTTATCCTACTCCTGTTTGTCACAAAGTAATATTTATATATATTTTTAAATGAATTTAATTTCTTCACAATCAATGTACTCATTGTAAAGGGGAAGGATGATTTCTTAAATTTGAACTGTTCATCACAAAACCTTTTTTAGATTTCATAAGTTTGCTTTTGAAAGTTTAGCAATTAATTTAATTAACTTAGTTCTTTTAACTGCATTTTATTTAGCATACACTAGATTGCTTTAAATTTAAATTTTTTACATCAATTTTGTAGTTTAATTTTTTTTTACATTATAATTTTAAGAATATACATATAAGTATTTCCAACTTCCTTGTGGGATCGATATCTAGGACTCCGTGAGAGCCTTTTATTACTTGAGCGATATTTATACTTGCGTTATTATTAAGTGATTTCACACTTTAAAGATTTTTAAAAAGATTAAATTATTTTTACTAAAGTTATTTTTGTTTAGTTTACATTGCATGTTTATTATTATAATGGTTGTGTGTATTTTCTTATCTTGAAAAATATTTACAAAATTAATACACACAAATCTACCGCATCAGCTGGGCAGTATTATCTGAGTGTTTTAATCTTCATTTTCATCTTTGGCCCTGACTAGTGAACTCTACACTATCAAGTGTGTACTTCTTTGATGATATCCTGTGCCTCTGCTCTACTTAGACAGCGCAACCACATCTAATCAAATGACCTTTTATAGAGAACTTCACCCATCAAGGCATATGACATGGCTCTTCTCTTGATGTGATAAACTTTGGACTTGTCTTCTTATAGCATTCCTATTTGCAAATATTCTATAAATGGTCTACGCCAATTTTCGTAAATGTCAACTACTGAAAACATCATCTCTTCTTCTTTTCTGAACTTATCTAGATTGTTCAATTTTCAAAAAAATTTGATGTCTATGAAGTGTAATATTAATGGAATCCTCCGGTAGACACACCGGCTCCTTAATAACTTTTGCTAGAGCATCGACATGGGTGTTATCTCCCCGAGGAATCCAGTATAGAGTTCAGCTATGGATCTGTTCCAGTAGCTTCATTATGTACTGATGATATTTTGCTAGCCTCGAATTCAAGATCTTATACTATCATCATAGATGGAAATGTTTGTTATGTCCATTGAAATTATCAGTTCCAACTCGGTGGACAATGCTTCATATTCTGCTTCTTTATTTATGCATGGCACTATTAGGTGATAGGAGAATCCCCACATACCTTGATCTGGTGTGATGAGAACCAAATGAATTCTTGTTTTGCCTGGTATATTTGTCTCTGATCCTTTCTCCTTTCTGGCTGATAAAGCTCCATCAAAGTACTTTTCCCAATCTTTTGCGTTGGAATATTCCACTTATAGTATCTGCTCTTCTAGTAGCTCATCATTGAGAGGGGACCCAGCTAGAAGTGGGAGTGCTTTGAGAAAATCAACTAAAATTTTTCCCTTGATAGTGCGGAAGGGAGTAAAAGTTATATTGAATTGCAATAAAATCATCAACTACCTTGTTAGACATACAGAAAGTGTTGTCGGGTATTTAAAAGTTGCAATGGATTAACTTTCAAAATAATGGTTACCTTATGTGAAAGCATGTAATGTATAAGCATCTCAACGATGTGAATTAAAGCCAAACAATGTTTCTCAATAGGAGGATACATTATCTCCATCGGTATTAGATGGCGACTCAAGTAGTAAAGTGTGTTTTATTTACCCTCATCATTGCTCTGAGCTAACAGGGCCTCATCATTTCCTTGAGCTAACAGGGCTCCGAGATAGTCGTCTAAGGCAGCGGTATAAAGTATCAAAGGTCTTCGCATAATAGGGGCTGCCAAAATAAGAGGTGTCATTAAATATTGCTTAACATCCTTAAAGTCCATCTAGAGTTTCTCTTTCCCAATGATTTTGGCATCCTTTTTAATTAATGTCGAGAAGGGCTGGCACCTACCTGAGAGATTAAAAATAAAGTGTCTAAGGTATGCCAATTTTCCTTAGAAGGAACATAGTTGTTTCAAGGTTTTGGGAGAAGGTATTTTTAAGATAGCTTTAATATTATTTGGGTTGATCTCGATTCCCCAAAGAAGAACAACGAATCCTAGAAATTTCCCGGAGGTGACAACAAAGGCACACTTTAAGGGATTCATCTTAAGATTATATTGTCATAATCATTCAACCACAATCCTCAAATCATACAAATGGTCTATTCTCTATTTCATCCACATAGTATTCTACTTGGTTGTGAATGAGGTCATCAAAGATCTTCGTCTTAGCTCATTCATACGTTGCTCTTGCATTCTTCAACCTAAATGACATTACTATGTAGCTGAAAAATTCCAATTGGTGTCCTGAAAGCTTTAAGTGCTACATCTTCTGGAGCCACCATGACATGATTGTAACCTAATAATCCATCCATAAGAGAGAAAATCTCATACGTTGAAGCAATGTCCACCATCAACTCCTGTATTGGTAATAGAAACTCATCTTATGGACATGCTTTGTTTAAGTCCTTGAAGTCAAGAAAAATTCTAATTTGTCCATTCTTTTTTATAACTGACACATTGTTGGCTAACCATGTGGGGTATTGTTCTTCCCACACAATGTCAGTGTCTATTAACTTCTTTAACTCAGCAATGACTTATTGCTCTATCTCGAGGCGTCCTTCTTGGAGCTTATTTCACTAGGGTCATATCTTTGTCTACCCCAATCATGTGCACTGTAACTTCTGCTGATAGCCTTAACATTTTATCATAACTTCGGGCAAAGGAATCTTTAAATTCTGGCAATAACTTTATCAATTCTATGGATTCTTCCTCGCTGAGTAGATAACTTATGAAGGTAGCTCGAGGCTGCTCCTCAGACCTGAGGTTGACTTCTCTTAACTCGCTGACGGTTGACTTAATCTCTTCTTAAAATTTTTGTGGTCATCACCTATAGACTAATTTTCAGAGCCATCCTTTACATCGAGGCAATCCTCTTCCAATCTGCTAGCAACAACCATGCAAAATTTTGAGTCATCTACTGTTCCTAAATTTTAAATCCAAGACCTTTATTCGAATTCAAAGCTTGACTTTTTATATTCAAAAACTTCTTAAAGAGTTGTAGCTTATCCTTTGACATTTGCTTTAACACATATCCTTGTTGAATTAATTTTTGTACACAAGCAGAAAGTAACTAAAAGGTAATTCCATTAATTCATTTGAATCCTCTTCAAAATTTTCATGATTTAGAACTAGTAGAAGGGGAAGTACGGTAAAACTTTATTGGCTTTGAGCCAACGCTACGAACTTCCCTGATCTCTAAACTCTCAGCCTTTTGAGGGTGGATCAGAGTAAGGGTCATGGTATGTATTTAGTGATTGATCTGATCATACATCTACTTGTATTCGCTATTCTTCATTTCTTCCTCGTATAATTCTTCCGCATGAAAGTTGATGGTTGGCCTAGTCTATTCAACAATCTTATTGGTTCTTCCTAGTCCACATCCCCGACCTCAATCTCGAGCGCGTGGGGTAAGAGAACCTCTACCAGCTTGTTGTGAATAAATTGTAGCAGATCGTTGAAGTAGAGTTGAATGGCCTTGCTCTTATTATTCTTCTGAATCTTTCGTTTCATTTGTCACAAATCCACAGGAGAAGATAGTCATCTTTCATGGTGCATAGTAAGCAACATCTTTCTGGATGCCTACTTCATGAACTGAAAATAGTTGTAAATCTCCCTTGATACAATGTTCTTTTCCTTCCTTGAAATATTTGATGCATTGGTGTAGAGATGACGAAACCATGTTATGCTCGTGAATCCATGGTCGACCAAGTAAACATTGAAAGAGGCCTCTGCGTCGATGATATGAAATTTTTGGGTTGTTACTAGCTCTTCAACTTTCATTAACATCGCAATCAATCCAAAGGCTCTTTCTCCCTTCTGGTTAACTCCTTTTAACATCATATTATAGATTATAAGCTCCTGTGCATCAATATCCAAGTATGCCAACATCTATAGACTCATTATGTTGAGTGACGCTCTTGGATTTACCAAGACTTTGGACAACACAAATCTGTTGATACTAATGGAGATGTAGAGCGGTCGGTTGTGATTGATGGTGTCAAGAATCAATTCTTCATCTATGAAGGTTGTCCTAGGTTATTTCTTTAACAAACAAACATCATCTGAGGTGTTCTGGTTTACTGAGCTAAGCAAATCTGGATCAACTAAAGCACTAACTAGAGACTCTCTCATTTCCTTTGACAATATCAGAGTATTGTAGATGCTTAGTTTGGCCAACAACCTCCTAAGATGAGCTAGTACATTATAATCCACTTTATGCAATCCTCCAATCTTCACTTGGTTATGTGTCTCTTCCGCTACCTAAAGTGGAGGTGGCTCTTCTCGAGTGACTATTTGCTTTTCCTTGTCTATTGGAGTCGTTCTCAAGGATAAATCCTTTCCAATTTTAAGGTTTATCTCTATAATCTCTTCTTCTTCATCTTGCAATAATGTTGGAAAAACTTCTGGTGTCTCTTCTACGTCGAAAAAATCCAAGTTGATGGCAAGCGGTGTACTGTGATACTCGAGGACTGGTTCTTCACTCCCGATGATATCATAATCGGTTTTGTAGATATCTTCTTCATTCTTGTTGGCATGTTCCTCAAGAATAAATATGATTTGAGGATTGGTTTGGGAATCAAGATTGGATTTAGATTGACCAGTCAATTACATTATCATTAGCGACAATTAGAAAGTAGACAAAATCATAATCATTATATTCAAAAGACCCTGATGGAGCAAAGAGATAATCATATATGGTTTGGGGTTCGAGGATTTTCTTCCCCGAATCCAAGACAATCAACCTAACAGAGGCAACTCCTATCCTATTCCTCGTCCTATCCACTTTTATGACAACGTTCTTCTTCTCTGGCTGCGGTGATTTCTCTAGTGAAATCTCTAACTCAGGCTGGGCAGGCTGTAGACTGGATGGCTTCCTGGGTTGAAGGGGTCTAAATCTGTTCAATTTTCTTCTTGGATGATTTGCTCCAAACTATGCTCAATCCATCTTCTTCTAAATACGTTTCTATCGGAGTGATTGGCTCGGTCGTAATCATATTTACAAAAACTCTTTTAGGGTTTTTAAAATATTCTTTTGGGATTGTTATATTTCCCTCTTTATGATTCATCTTAAGCCAATCCTTGAAACTGAAATATCCCTCTAATGTGTGTCTCAACACCCTGTGATGGGGGCAGAAATTGGGATGATCCTTCTTGTCAACTTCCTTTGACATCTTTAGCTTTGATAATCTAAACTCGGGCTTCTTCATTAAATTTCTGAACATCACTTTAGCACAGCTTCATCTCTGAAAGAATACAATCTGTTCATCTATTCTAAAAAAGTTTGAACCCATCTACCATCTACCCGGTACGGTCCTTTTTGGTATGACTTCTGGCTACACTGGCCATACTGCTCCGTTTTTTATTATTGTTGAGGCTGAATTTACTATGATAACTGTTGGGAATTCTGTTGAGAATGCTCGGCATGAATCCTCATTAGCTACTTTCCTTTATCAATTGTCACTACTGGTCCGGACATCTTCTCGAATACTCTGGCTGGTCTGGGTCTGTCTGTCTTTTGTAGGACTCCATGTGCTTGACTTCATCTTGTAGAATCCTGACCTTAATTAACAGTTTCTTTAAGGACTTGATGGTGAATCCCTTAAGAATGAAAGCTACAGTTCCATGAAAGCTTTCAAGGAGAATCTCAATCACATGTTTTTGTAGCTGAGGCTCCCTTTTCATGCTTAGGTTTCTCCACCTCAAGATATAATCCACCAAAGTCTTGTTAGGCTTTTCCCTTTATACTACAAGATCTTCAATAGTAACATGATGTTGTGTTCTAAAAAGTCTCTTTACAAGCAAGTGCTCCAACTCTGCAAATGTATTCACTGATCAGTTAGGTAACTCGACATACCAATCTAATGCGATCCCTAATAGGCTGCTGACAAGCTGACGGAAGAGCAAGGCTTCACTACCTCCGACATTGCAACAACTTGATCATAAATGGGCTATATGCTGGCATGGATTTTGGGTCACTTCAAATGTCCTAATGTTTAGTCACACAAAAATCTTAGGGTAGGACACGACAACTAACTCCTCCAGGTGAGGTCCACCTTTTAAAATTGATGCACCACCCCTACATTGGTCTAAGGCCTCCTGAACTTACTTTTTGACCATCTGTTTGATATGCTCTGGTATTATACTTTATGGGGAATATTTCTTTTTTTAATCATTTCTATTTATGGAGGCAACTTCTCTCCCTTTGTTTGTAATGTGAACTATTTCTAGTTGGTTGACTTTTGGAGAAGCTAGCTATTGCAACTGGAATTGTCCATGAACTGTAGCTAGGAAGGACATGGTGTTGGCCATCTTTTCCATTCTTTTCTCCATATGATTGATTTGTTCATCTCTTAAAAAAAGAGAATTGCACAGGTCATCTAAGGCATTCCCTTCAGCAATCGGTTGGGCATTGCATGCAGATGAAGCATCTCTTATCTCGATGACATTAATATCCATAAAATCCTCATTGAGGTAATCATTAAAATTGAATTTTTCATCATCCATAGCTACTCAATGTTCTTTGGCTAACTAAAAAATCTCAGCCCTGAGATTTTCAACTTTTTATTCAATTTTTCTTTCCTAGATTATCATGAGATTCGGAGGACTGTCCTGAACATCCTCCATCTGTACATCAGACTTGGCAGCAATGGTTGCAACGACACCTGATACTTTGTACTCTTGCTTCATTCCACAATCTTTCCCATGTGGGCTCATCAAACTGTACTGGTACTGCAGCCTTGGGTACCCATACCTTCATCTCTGATGATGATGCCCTAAGACATGGTGTCTCAATTAGGGGCATCGGTGCGTTGGTGAGAGGCATGTTTCCTGCAGTGCGAACCAAATACAACACCGGACAACTTCTTCATTTTCTCATTTTCTAGAATATTATTATGAACAACAACTGGTAGTATCCTCGGACCCAGACGTGACTTGGCTGGTCAACATCCTGCTGAGCTTTGAGTAGCAATGGTAACAAAATTGGTGGCAGTGAAGACAGGACCAACTAAGCTTTCTAAAAGGAATCTGATGGCAATGAGAGCTGACAAAACGTCAGCTGATCAATGAGACTGTCAGGCAGATCCAAGATCCTTCAAAATTTCTATTTTCATTTGAGGGGATGTCGTACATCCCACACGCTTCAGTAGCTTAATAATTGAACATTCTTCTTTGACATTTAATCTCTGAAATATTATACTGACTTTAGTTATAGGAGTGGGTTTCTCCCTCTCCTCATCACGACAATGAAGTAATGGTATAGTAGCAGCAATATTCTGAATACTTTCATACCCATTAGTACCCATTAATGTGTGAAACCTACTCCCTCACAGAAGCGAAGACGTCTCAAGAAATCTGTGTTCCTCTTGATGAGGAATCTCATCAATAGATACCTTCTCTAGAAATTGGGCTTTAGTAGCCCTCAAAATCCTTTGACTACAATTTCTTCTTTGTGACCTGGTTAATGACACGGACTTTGAACTAGACCCGATTTCAAATATTAACGGCAGGGCGGTAAATTCTTTAACTGTTTCTTCAATAATCATAACTTCCTTTCTTTTAACAGACATCATGGTAAGCACAGTGACGTGAATCCGACGGCAGTAGGTGTAACAACTCTTGAGCGGATAGACGATTTCAAATATTAACGGCAGGGCGGTAAATTCTTCAACTGTTTCTTTAATAATTATAACTTCCTTTCTTTTAACAGACATCATGGTTAGCACAGTGACAGTGAATCCGGCGGCAGTAGGTGTAACAACTCTTGAGCGGATAGACGAGAGAACAACAGATTTGATACGTGTTGGGGTAGTGTTAGTCTTCACCTTCGTAAAAAAAGGGAAATCTTAAGGAGAATTTAGCTTAAATTCAATTGACGACTCCTGTACTTCCAGAGGAATGACTTTAATGACAACAAGCGGGGCCTTTCTATGTACGACCTCGAGTTCATCAAATCTGGTTCCAAACTTAATGGTAGGGGCAACATTGCGGGCATCACGGCTAGTCGACAAGTTGTAAGAGAAAGTGAGCCTCGAGAACACCAATCCGGCACCTTCAAAAAGAAAGTTTTGGGGTTAGTATTTGGCCAATACCTTGTAATTCTAGTTCAAACACTAAAAATTACAAGGGTCGCTCTGTGGACTGGGCAAGTCTTTCTTATTTATATTTAATTTTAGTTTGTGAAGACTTTAAAATTTAGTATGGTAAATTAAAAGTGGGAAAACATAATTAATTAAACGGGAAAAGTTAAAAGCAAAGAATGCAATGATTTGATTTAATTAGCGAAGAAGCAAACTAAACCTGAAAAGATAAAATGAGAAGAGTAAAGTTTAGGAGCCAGTGTGGGACCAACATCACAACGCACATCACTCAGGTGAAACTAGTGCACCAACACACCTATCGGGGGTCCAACTCCACACAAAGATAAAAGTCCTAATGAACTCATGAACCTCTTTGTTGAAAGTTGATTGAACAGACAGTCCTGAAATTTGAAAGAGTTGACCTTACATAACCAAGAAAGAAATGGGGCATGTCAAAGACAGAAGGGTAATATTGTCCGTAAGGGACATAGACACATTATCGATGTATGAAGACAACTCCTTGATCACAGTGGAAAGAGAAACTCTCCCCAACGGAGTCACTAGAAGCTGTTGGTCACCAAATTAGAAATTGTCAGTCACTGGAACGGGAATCCCGTTGTCAGCTTTAATTTAATTATATATATATATATATATTATTTTGAAAGAGTAATATTTTAATTTTTGAAAGTATAAGACCGAACTGATCTCATAAAGAAAATTGTTTAAATGATCGAGCACAACACCACAAGCAATATATCTTCCTGGAAGGATAGATACATTACTTGCTCGTGGTGTTCGATTAAATAAACTAAATAATTTTATTACATCCATTCAAGTCTGTGAAAGAACCATTTTTATGTTGACTGACAAGTTTCCCTATTTAATGTAGGCAAAATTAAATAGGGTTTATATTATGCTGGGTTCTTAAAGTTTCTTATCAGGGAAAGCCTCTAAGTTAATTACATTTTAGATTACATAAGTCACTTAAGAAAACTCTCGATTTAGATCAGGGAATATTGTCTTCAAGAATTTTAAGGGATATGACTTTTTAAAACAGTGTCAAAGGGAATAGTGTCAAAGGGAATGGCTCAAATTTGGAACATTGTTATGGAATCCAAAGGAAGGGGAGCTAGGGGTTGTCACAGATTCTGAGGAGAACATCGGTAACTTTCCAAGCTATCCTATGATTTAGCTTTAGGTTTCTAGAAGAAAGATTATTTAATTGTTTCATCCTACCAATTTTATTAATTATGGCTTACATCTGTGTAAGAAGGTCATACAAATAGCCTAGAAGACGATTTAGTTCATGAAGAAAAATAACCTTAGAATCCAAAAGCTAGTTAGGGCTTAAATTACACAACTCGGTTGTGTAAGAAAGAGTTGATAGTTTATGTACCTCTAAGTGGACAACCTCGAAATCCTATGGCTCATGTTGTTTAGTTCTAAAGAGAGATGTGTTGTCGCAAATCCTTATGCTATTTTAGATCTTTATGTTATTATAGATTGCTATCATGAAAGGCTGCCCACAAAGCTAGCTCCAAGCTCCTCGAAAAAGTAGTACTCCTAAAATCTAAGGTCCAAAAGGTTTTACCAGATGTTTTAAAGTTATGCGGGGGGGGGGGGGGGGGGGGGGGGGGGGGGGTTAATGTTGATTCGAGTGACAACGGTTAAGATCCCACGGTTCCCTCATTCTCCTATCACTCACTATTTTATTTTGAATTTATTTAGCTTAAACGAGTTGTTAAACCTATTTAAACTAGGGAGATCTTGTTAGCAACTGTGGGTTACCTCATCCAAGGTGCTCCTGTAAATTCAAAAGGACGTTTTAAATTTAGTGATATTTTAAAGGATTTATGAGTACCTTTGAAATAATTTGTTTTAGATTTTAAAAAAGTTGACTAGTTTTTGAAAATGTTGTTTTGAATTTTTTGCAAGTAAAGTAAAGTGCCCATCCAAGCAGTTATAATATTTTACAGCAATAATAAATAAGTGTAAATGCGTACCTGTCATCTTGTCGACATTTCTGCTAAAAGATTAACTTTTGCAAAATGACATATACTTTTACAGGAAATTTTAAAAAATTGCAGGGGTAGATGAAGGTGTAGCTATTAAACCTCAAACAATGACTATGTGAGTATCGATAGATCTTAGTGGATGATTTCTTAGAATAAAAATATAATAAGTTCAATAGTCCTTCAAAGTATCCAAGAGATCTCAAAATGTTAGGGACACGATCAAAGTATCCAAGAGATCTCAAAATGTTTGGGACACGACATTTGCTACCTTTAGCAAATTTTAAAAACTCTTGAAACGTTTTCAATTCATTTTGAACTTAATATATTATTCCATTAATCGTCTCCAAATTGAAATATTTCATTGCTCAATGAACTTTGATATTTCAACTATCCCAAAGAAGGTAAATAGTCGCATAACATTTTATTCAACAGTTATATGAATGGGTACCCCATATGGCAAATTCGAAGTCATTACGGATTTTAATGCCCAGAGTTCAAGTAGGGACTTAAGTGTTTGAAAGTGTTTATCAATTAACTAAGTCAATCTTTTCTAATCTCAATTAAGACAATTCTTACATATCAAACCTAGTTCACTATTAGGCCATCTTGATTTTAATATTTTATTCAAAGTATTTTTATAATGATTAAATATTAAGTAAAATGAAGTCCTAATTCTCATTAATATCTGACTTAGCATCCAATCATCAATTAGCGGGCTTTAAATGAGTGAATTATTATCTTCATAACTTAAGCCCAATATCTTAGGATCAACTTAATTGAATTATCTTCCAAATCATGACAATTATCAAAATTATAATTTTACTCTTATCATGAAAAGTATGGCAAATTGGTTTCTACCTCTTATCCCATCATATTTTAAACACACAAGAGATTTTATTATATTCAATTTTACCCATTTACCCTTTGAATAATCCCAAAATTAAATTAAGTTATTAAAATAAAAAATTAACATTTTACCCTTGAGGCTCTCTATTCACTAACTCATCAAATGACACTCAAATGACCTTGAAATTTTCATGGAGACTCAATCATAAGCTAATTAAAATATGAGAGGAGAAGATGTGGTCATTTAGATTTATTTTATTTTTTTATATATTTATTTTAATTAAAAAATAGGATTTTTCAATATTAATTTATTTAATTAATCAAAATAAGATTTTTGGTTATGAGAGAATTATTAGAGGTTCACTTAGGTCAGAGAAACACTTGGATAAATTTCCATGAATATTCAAATTATATAAGTATTCATTATAATTATTTATTGGTCTTATTTATTTAATTTAATGGAAAATATATTTTAATTTAAAAAAATTACTTTTTATAATTCTATTCATTCTCTTTAAGTTCAAAGAACTCAGAGAAATAAACTTCATATTTTTATGATTTATTTTTTATTTATCATAATTATTTTAATAATTAAATTAAGGAAAATACATTTTAGGCCTTTAAAAATTTATAATTGATATAGAAAAGTTAAGAAAAATATTCTAATGAGTTGTAAGTGATCAAGAGACAATTAGGCACATTTAGACCATTTTCACATTTTTTAAAATTATTAATTATTTTTATTTTAAATATAGCTTAAAGATAAAGTATTTTCTCAAAAATCATAAATATAGCTTAAAAATAAAGTATTTTCTCAAAAATCATTTTTTTCCTTAAGTGCCGATAATCACAAGTAACTCAGAAAATCACTTTTCATAATTTTCTTAATGATATTTAATTTAATATATTTATTTTTGTACAAAAATAAAATTTTTCTTAGAAAATCAACTTTAGTACTTAAACTTATTCAAATAAATTTCAAATTTTTACAGTGAGTCAATGTGATTTTTTTACGCAATATGAAATTGATTTTATTAGTTTTTAAGAAATATTTAATACAAATAAATAAATACAAATTTTAGGCATTTAACTAGCTATAAAAATATACAAACTTATTCAAACCATCCTGACTTTTTTTCTCAAGTTTCACTAACCATAGCGAACCTAATAAAAGTCATCCCATAATTTTCCAAGTGATATTTTAATTTGTACAATTAATTTAAGCCAAAATAGCCATTCAAGATTAGGAATTAGGGTTACATGTATAGAGATGCACTGTGACCTTGGAAAAAATTAAAAAACATTCCTCTATCATGAGGAATAAACACCCAAAGTTTCAAGCTTTGATGAATAATATTTAATCAATTAAAAATAAAGCACCTCAAAGGCTATTTAATTAATTAAAAATCAGAGATTCATCAAATAATTCTTATTTTTGGTCCACATTATTCTCCTTTGTTCAATGAGCAAGAGGGTATATTTATTTTATTTTATGATTCTCCTATGTAAAGATATAAATTTTTTAAGTACTGGCATTTACTTAAATCAAGAAATGCATTCTTCCTACTTAATCCATTCAGTAACCATGTCAACTTTGGAATCTTCCAAGTTTCCAGGCAGCGCTCCACCATTTGACGCTGCCAGCCACCTCAGCGCCTAGTCAGACCGCAGTTTTGTTCCATTCGTTCATCTAATGCAATTTGATACATCCGTTTGATACACACGTGATCGGACAGCTCTCTGTCATCGTCCAAAATGGTCAAAACCTGTGAGCCGCACGACTTCAAACCCTAAGGTCTTGGCCTAGACTCAACCAGATTGCTTTGGGTTTGTTCCTACACTTTCATCTACTCAAGATAAACACATCTATACCGCTGATGGCGTGTAGATTTTGTGTGTAAATTTTACAAATTTTTTTCAGTTTTACAAAATTACACATGACAAATATATAATAAATATGTAATATAATCCCAACAAAAATACCTTTTATAAAAATAGTTTAACTTTTAAAACACTTTTTAAACTACCAAATCCCCATTAAAATCAATGCAAGTATACGTATTGCTCATGTAATTAAGGGCTCTAATGGAGTCCTAGATATCAATCTCACAGCTAGATATCAATCTCACAGGGATCAATCTCACAGGGAAGTTGGAAAATCCCTTAATTAAGTTTTTGAAATTATTTTATAATTTAAAAATATAAAAATAAAAGTAAAGTGCGAAATTTGAATTTTAACTACTAAAGTAAATGCTATTTAAAATGCAGTTGAAAAACAAAGTTAGCTAACTAAGAACTAACTTTCAAAAGTAAAATTACAAAAACTAAACAAAGTTTTTGTTTTAATGGAAAATTCAATTTCAAGAAAGCATCCTTCCCCTTTACAATAAGTATATGGATTTTGAAGAAACTGAAATCAATTGAAAATATATATAAAAGTTGTTTTGTGCTAAATAGGAACAATCCTATTATTTACCCTCTTCCGAGCGTTATAAAGAATATTGATTAAAGAATATTAACTAATCTAGAGTTTGGTCCCTAATGTTGTGGGTAGGTTGGAAGGATATCGGCTGCCACTCTAGAGCTCCCACAACTCCCTCACCTGTGTGCTAACAATCTTGCATCAGTTTTCAATCAACTAAACCAAATTAGAGATTTTAATCTGTCACCTTAAATTTTCCTATTCTGCATTTAACAAAGTATATTTTCCTATTTATTTGCACCCAATCCCATGGATAACATACTCTCTCATGAAATCAAATGTGATTCTCCCTTGTTATAGAAATCATATCCCTTTGAGAACATATGTCTCTCGATAATTTTTAACGTTTAAATTGGTCAGATCGAAAAATAAATGAAGATTGGAGTTCAAATCATCATAAATTATTAACATTTAAAACCGTAGAAAACAAAATCAATTCCTTACAAAACCATATCTCCTTGATAGTCAACTAATTTATAGGATCCTCCCAAATATGTCTTTTCAATAACATACGGGCCCTCCCTTATTGATTCAAATTTTCCACTAATTTTCCTATGAGTAAGGATAGGTCTTCGAAGTACTAAAACCAAGTACCCAATTTGACATGTTCTAAGGCAAATCAATTTTTCAAGGGCCTGTATCATCTTGGCTTGATAGAGTTCTAAATTTTGTTGAGCTTGCGGTCGTTTGTCTTCCAAACATTCAAGTTCTTCTAGTCGTAAATCTGCATTTTCTTCTTCAGTTATATTGCTTGTAATTGCAACCCTAAGAGATTGAATTTGAACTTCTAATGGAATTACAGCTTCACAATCATATACCAGAGCAAATGATGTTGGTTGTGTTGGTGTGCGGTATGTAGTGTCGTAGGCCCATAAAGATTTAGTCAATTTTTCATGCCACTGACTTGGGCTATTCATTAATACCTTTTTCAAATCTCGACCAATGTTTTATTGAAAGCTTCAGCTAAACCATTGGCTTTAGGATAATAAATTGTTGAATATCTCCAGTCTATTCCATGAATTTGAATAAGGCTGTTAATTTTTATTAAAATTTTTGAATGCTAGTCCATTGTCCAATATAACCCTTAGAGGAGTTCAAAATTTTTAGACAATATGTGTCTTGAAGAAATAGAGAACCTACTCAGTTTTAACCTCTTTGAGGGGTATTACTTTTGCACATTTAGAAAAATAATCTATGGCAGGTAAAATAAAACGATGTCCTTTAGATGAGGGAGGGTCTATAGGGCCCACTATATCTTTGCCCTAACATTCAAATGGCCAAGATGCAAGTGTCGTATGCAATACATTTGGTGGTTGATGTGGACCACCTCATGGACTTGACATTGATGATTTTTCCTTACTGTTTCAAGATAGTTGGTCATCATTGTTGGCCAATAGTATCACATTCTTTTTATCTTCACTTTCATTTTTGGCCAACACTGGTGTGCACCACATAGGCCTCAATTAGTTTCCTTAATGAGCTCTTGAGATTTAGATTGACTGAAGCATCTTAACCAAATTTGGTCGAAAGATTGACGACAGAGAACATTATTTATCAGAGCATCAGATAATTCTCTCTATTTAATTTGGGCTGCAATAGAACTGCTTTCAGGTAACGTTCCATTTTGTAGATATTTGATAATCGGTTGTCGCAAATCATCATCTTCTTTGTCAAAAACTGTTATTGTTGAATCTTCATCATTTTTTTCCAAATTAATGTCAATTTGGAATAGAATTCTTCATCCTTTTATAAAGATTAAAATGTCATTCTCTTCTAAATAAACAAATTCTTTTACAAGTTTGGCTAAAGCAGCTGCTAAAGAATTATTTCATCTCAGAATTATAAAGGATGTCACATTCAAAATTTGTTGGAGTATTTTTATGATATAATTGAAATACTGCTCAAGCTGTGGCTTCAAGATTCTGTATTTTCCTGCAATATGGTGGAAAATCAATTGAGAATTTCCGTAGATGTTGATATGTTTAATTTCCATCAATATTGTCAATTCTAAGCCGGTTATGAGTGCTTCAGATTCAGCTTCATTGTTTGTGCATGGCTAGTCAAATGGTAGGAAAACGATATCATTGCCTTGTCCGAATTGATGAAGATTAGTTTTACTCCTGCTTTGTCAGGTATGATTGTCTGTTGATCTTTATCTATCTGAATAGATGAAGCTCCGTCAAAATATAATTCCCATCCTTTCATCTTAGAATTTTTTATCTCTACTATTTGCTCATCACGCAAATCATCGTTAAGAGGGGATTGAATTGGTATAAAGTATGCTGCAATAGAGTCTGCCATAATTTATCCTTTGATAGTACGCAATGGTATGAATGTTATGTCAAATTGGAGTGGTATCGTGCCCATCTTGCCAGTTTTCCAGAAAGTATTGGTCGAGTCATCAACTATTGCAATGGGTTAACTCTTGAGATAAGAGTTACCATGTGAGATAACATATAATGTCTTAGCTTTTTAACTAGGAAGATGAAAGTTAAACAATGCTTCTCAATTGCAGGAGATCTTGTTTCAATCGGAACCAAACATCGACTTGAGTAATATAATTCATTTTCATTACTTTCATCATTAATTTGATCCAGTAATGTTCCAAGAGAATTATCTAATACTGCAGTGTAACGGATAAGAGGTTTTCCTAATACAAGGGCTACTAAAATAGGAGTTGTAGTTAGGTAATGCTTAATGTTTTCAAAGGCGTGTTGGCATTTTTTATCCCACACAAATTTGATGTCTTTTCTGGTCAAGGGAGTGAGAGTTTGGCACCTACCTAAAAGATTAGAAATAAAACATTGGATACAGGCTAGTCTTCCATAGAAAAATCGTAGTTGGGTTAGATTTTTTTTGGGAGGCAGGTTCAAAATGGCTTCAAGTTTGAGGGGGTCAATTTAATCCCGTGATGTCGAACAACAAATCCAAAAAAATTTGCTAAAGTCACACTGAAGGTGCACTTTAAAGGATTTATTTTAAGATTAAATTGTCGTAATCATTCGAAGATGATTCTCAAATTATTCATATGATCTTTTTTGTTTACTGTTGACAACCAAGCCATCTACATAAGATTTAGCTTGTTTATAGATAAGTTCATAAAAAATTTGTGTCATTGCTCTCTCAAAAATAGCACCAGCATTTTTTAGTCCAAATGACATTAATTTGTAAAAATTTATCCTGATGGGTGTTTTGAAAGCTGTGTTTGGTTCGTCTTCTGAGGAGATTTTTGATACACCTAAAGTATATAGTGTTTTTATACATATTTTTATACCTATTTTTGAGATATTGTGCTTTAATAGAAGGTATTTTTGTATTTTTCTTGCAGATACAAATAAAAAGGTGAAAAATACTTAAAGGAGTGAAAAAAGGATCAAATTTGGAGCAAAAAGGTGAAAATTGTGCAAATGAGTTTTGGCGCCTAAGCACCGGTTAAACAAAGAAGGTTGCGCCTACACGCCAGAGGTCCCGCACTTACGCGCCAGTGGTAGTTACTTGACGAGTAAAGTCAATCTTTTTTAATTTGAATGAGGTTTTTGAGGCACCCATTGGCTTAATGAGTGGTTATAACCACCATGGATGAAAATTATCATGAAAGGATGCATCTCTTAGGGAAATACATCAAATCTAGACATATTTTGAAGAGTTTCCAAGGCACCTTTTGGAAAACTATAAAAGAAAGAAGAGAGGACTTTGAAAAGGGTCCTAAAAATACTTCAAAACTTTTGAAAGTTCATCGATTTAGGGAGTCAGTTAGGAGAGATTTTCAGGCACCACTTTTACTTTTATTTTATCTTTTTTGTTGGTTTATTTTGAGTGATTGTAAAGAGAAGAGATTCAAGAAAACTTCAAGAGTTTGGTGGAGAACTTGAGATAAGTTTTTATCTTTTTTCTTTAAGACTACTTTCGGTTTTAATTGAGACTTCTTGTTGGTTTGACAATGATTTCTACTTTTAAACTAAAGTGTTGTTTTATTTTCTCAATGGATTCTGAGTAGTGTTCTTTATCTTCTTGTTTAAAAATAAGTAAGTAAGTTTTGGATGAAAATTGTAGAGAGTATTGATCTTTACTGTTGGAAGAAGTTGTCATGATTTAAATCCATGCACTTCATTTACCTTCATTTACATGCACTTCATTTACCTCTTGATTTGGCCAATCTAGATGTTAAAATTTGTTGTGAGAACATGTAAGAATCGGGCTAGTATTGTCTCAGTCAAGAATTGGAAAGAATCACATGAGTTTGTATGAATAAAAATGTAGTTCATATGACTGAGTGCAAATCAATAGGAAAATATTCATTGAAGGGTGCAGAGTTAGAGGACTTTAAAGTGACAGGTTAAAGCCACCAACTTGGTTTATTATTTTAGGTTCTGATACAAGATGATAGCCCCTAGGTGGAGGGAATCAAGGGAACTCTAGAGTGAGAGTTAGTATATTCCTTGCCTAGTCGGTCTTTGTAACTGTTCAAACTTAAAATTAGCGAATGTTCTTTATAGCAACTCTAGTAAGGGTAAAGAATATTATTGCTCCTATTTGACACAACACAATTTGCCTACCATTCATGATAAGGAGAAAAATATTTTCAAATCCAGTATTTTTCTTTTACATAAACTCAAGTTATCTTTTTTAACTGTTACTGCTTTGTCAAAATATAAAAAGACCAAAAAGATTTGAATTTTAATTACTGCAAATACATCTCTAGTTTAAGTAATTGTCTTTTTAAAATAAAAAATTTGTCATTCAATAGAGCATATTGTGTATTTCCCTGTGGGTTCGATATTCAGGTCCTAATCAAAAAGTCTTATATTACTTGATAATGATACGTATACATGCGTAGTATGCCAATATATATAAATTAAAAGTTAACCTCCTATTTTTATTGAGGATCAAGTTTTTCGTTTTATTGTGAAGTAAGGAAATATAAATGAAATATAATCTAAATTATTATTTTACTTTACATATTAGCAGTATCAAGGGATTAAGTTTTTGGCACCGTTGTCGGGGAATCAAAAAAAAAATTTATATTTTTAGAAAGTCTTATTTAAACTTTATGTTATCTTATCTTATTTTATTTTTTTTTAATTTTTTTTATTACATGTTAGTGTATGCGTAGTTTAGGTTATCAAAAACTAGTGTCCTATGATTCTGAATTTGAAAGAACTATTCGAAAAATTAGAAAAAACAAAAAAATATTTAAATTTTAAAAAATCCAAAAAAATTATAGAAATGGCAGACTAAAATAATCAAAATGCTAAAATTCATCAAGAGTTTAGACCTTTAAGAGATCATGCCAACCCTACTGTAGATGATCTTCATTGTAGTATTCAAAAACCTATTGCAGTGGCTAATTCATTTTAGCTTAAACCTACTAATATCCAAATGGTATCAAATAATCAGCAAATAATCTCAAATAATCAGTTTGGGGTATCACCAACTGAAGATCCAAATTTACATCTTGCCAATTTTCTAGAATTATGCGCTACATTTAAATACGATGGTGTATCAGATGATACCATAAGACTTGGGTTATTTCCATTTTCACTGAGTGATAAAGCTAAGATATGGTTGAATTTGTTAGCACCTAGATCTATCATAACTTGGGGTAATTTAGCACAAAAATTCTTTGCTAAATATTTTCCACCATAAAAAACTGCGAAGCTTAAAAAAGATACTACATCTTTTATCAGTTTGAAGGGGAATCTATTTATGAAGCATGGGAAAGATTTAAGGAACTCTTAAGAAAGTGTCCATACCATGCTATACATGATTGGTTAATAATTCAAACTTTTTATAATGGATTTGTTGGATCTCATAGATCAATTATCGATGTCGCTGATGGTGGCTCATTGATGTCAAACCTTTTTCATGATGCCTATGCTTTAATTGAAGAAATGACTACTAATAATTTTTAATGGCCTTCTGAGAGGTTAAATCTTAAAAAAGTAGCCAACATTCATGAAACTGACACATTTACCATGCTAGAAAATCAAGTTACTACAATTTCAATAAAGTCAGACCAATTGGGAATGAATTTTTCTCAACCAAATTCCTTGATTGAAAAGAATTCATTAGGCCAAATGATAGATTCTCAAGCATCATTAGAAAATTTGAATGCAATAAATAAAAAGCAAAATAACCCATATTCCAATTATTATAACTCAGGTTGGAAGAACCATCCCAACTTTTACTGGAGTAACAATTCCGGTGGTAATAATCAACAATGGGAGAACAACAAAGGAAACCCATTGGAAAATCGGAAAAACGAAAGGAATAATAATTATAGATCTACTTATCCTCTAGGTTTCAACAGTAATACACAATTTAAGGAGAAGAAGTTGTCAATAGAAGAACTGGTGTTACAAATGGAAAATCAATTACAAAGTGAAGGAGCTACAATTAGAAATATCGAGAATCAACTTGGGCAAATAGCAAATTCATTAAGTAATGGATCCCAAGGAACACTTCCTAGTAATAGTGAATCAAATCTAAAAGACCAAAATAAAGAACAAGTAAAAGTCGTTCAACTTAGAAGCGGAAGAGAGTTGGAAGGTCGGGTTCAAAAAGAAATTGAAGTAGAGAGAGAAGAAATTGTACAATCAAAAGAGGATGCTCCAAAAGATTCTGAGAGACCTATTTCTTGGTTGAAAATTGATTTGGAAAAACCACCACCTCCATTTCCTCAAAGACTTTGTCAGCAGAAGTTGGATAAGCAATTTTCAAAATTTCTAGAAATATTTAAGAAGCTTACAATTAATATTCAATTTGCTGAAGCCTTAGCAAAAATGTCAAGCTATGTAAAGTTTATGAAGGATACTCTCAATAAAAAAAAGGAAGTTTGAAGATAATGAGGCTGTTGCACTTAGTGAGGAGTGCAGTGCGATAATTCAAAAGAAGCTTCCTGGAAAGCTTAAAGATCCTGCTAGCAAATTCCATATGCAATAGGAGATAGATTTTATGGAAAAAATTTATGTTATTTAAGTTCAAGCATTAACCTTACGCCATTATCAATATTTAAGAGTTTGGGATTAGGATAAATAACCCCTACTACTGTAACACTGCAGTGAGGAGATCATTCAATAACATACCTTAAAGGAGTTATAGAAGATGTCCTAGTGAAAGTGGATCAATTTATCTTTCATGTAGATTTCATTGTGTTGGATATGGAGGAAGATAAAGAGATACCTATCATTTTGGGGAGATTTTTCCAGAGAACTTTCCTAGCCACAGAAAAAGAAATGATAGATGTGCAGAAAGGGGAATTAACAATGTGCGTCAATGATTTTAACATTTCAAGGTCAATGAAATATCCTACCAAAGGTAAAGATGATGAATGCTATAGAATGGATGTTATAAGGTATCTGAGTGAGTGCCATTTCAAAAGTAATTATGAAGAAAAATCTAAAGTAAGAGATTTAGAACACGAGTAAGAAGACAAATTAGATCAATGTGAAGATCTTTTTAAGGAAGTTTCAAACTATGTTCGAGAAAGCTTTATTTGGACACCATAGACAAAGATAAATCATTTTGTCCATCAATTGAAAAACCTCCAGAACTTGAGTTGAAGTTACTTCTGAACATTTAAAATATGCTTTCTTAGGAGATTCCTCTACTTTACCTGTTATAATTTCCTCAAAATTAACAATGGATGAAGAAGAAAGGTTGATGAAAATTTTGAAAAATTTTAAGAAAGCCTTTGGATGGACAATTACTAATATTAAAAGAATCAGTCCTTCAATTCGTATGCATAGAATTCATATGGAAGAGAACTGGAAACCGGGGGCTAATACGCAAAGGAGACTGAATCTTGTTATGAAGGAAGTTTTTAAGAAAGAAATTTTAAAGTGGTTAGATGCTGAAATTATCAACCCTATTTCAGATAGTGCATGGGTTAGTCCAATTCATTATGATCCTAAGAAAGGAGGAGTAACTGTAAATATAAATGAATATAATGAGTTAGAACCTACTAGACAAGTTACAGGGTGGTGAATATGCATTGATTATAAAAAATTAAATCTTACAACTAGGAAAGATCATTTTCCATTAGCCTTTCTAGATCAAATGCTCGATAGACTAGCTGGGCATAAATAATTTTATTTTCTGGATGGGTATAAAAGAGAAAATAATTAAATCTTACAACTAGGAAAGATCATTTTCCATTAGCCTTTCTAGATCAAATGCTCGATAGACTAGCTGGGCATAAATAATTTTATTTTCTGGATGGGTATGAAAGAGAAAATATCACCAAATTCAAATATCTCCTGAGGGTAAAGAGATAATGTTTACCAGTCCTTATGGTACTTTGGCTTTTAGAAGAATGCCCTTTCATTTATGTAATGCCCCTGCTACATTTCAAAGATGTATGATGGCAATTTTTTGTGATTTAATTGAAAAGGGATTGAAGACTTTATGGATGACTTTTCAGTGTTTGGAACTTCATTTGACTCATGTTTAAAACATTTTTCCAAAGTTCTTAAGCATTGTGAAGAAACAAATTTAGTCCTTAATTGGGAAAAATTCCAATTTATGGTAGCAAGAGCAATTGTATTAAGACATCAAATTTCATAAAATGGTATGGAGGTAGAGCCTGTAAAAATTCAAGTGATCGCTAATTTACCTTAACCAAAAAGTGACTAAAAGCTTTTAAATTATTAAAATAAAAATTAATCACTACACCAATTATAGTTTCACCAAACTGGGAAAACCTTTTAAATTGATGTGTGATGCTAGTGATTATGCTATAAGAGCTATTTTAGGACAAAGATATGATAAAGTTTTTAAAATTATTTTAGGACAAAGATAGGATAAAATTTTCAAAGTTTTTTACTATGTTAGTAAAACTCTTAATGAAACTCAAATTAATTATGTAACAACTAAAAAGAGTTATTAGCAATAGTATATGCTTTTGATAAATTTAGATTATATTTCATTGGAACTCATTGTATAGTGCATACAAATTATTATGCTATTAGTATTTAATGAAAAAGAAGGATGCTAAACCTAGACTTATAAGATGGATTATTCTTTTACAAGAATTTGATTTTGTAATAGTAGATCGAAAGGGGATTAAAAATCAAATTACTGATCATTTGTCTAGCCTTGAATTAGAAAAACCATTTAATTAGAAGTCATTGTGTAGTGCATACAGATCATTCTGCTATTAGTATTTAATGAAAAAGAAGGATGCAAAACCTAGACTTATAAGATGGATTCTTCTTTTGCAAGAATTTGATTTTGTAATAGTAGATTAGAAGGGGATTGAACATCAAATTGCTTATCTTTTGTCTATACTTGAATTAGAAAAACCACTCTGTTTGAAAATGAAATTAATGAACATTTTTGAGATGAAAACTTGTTCACTATTAATGAGTGATGTGTTCCGTGGTATGACGACATTGTGAACTTTATTGTTAGTAATATTATACCCTATAAACAAGGAAAAGATCTGATTATTTGAAGATGCGTACCATTAGAAGAAACTTATGAGGTTATCCAAAAATGTTATAATTCTGATTTTGGGGAACATTTTGGTGTTGATAAAACAACATAAAAAATTTTACAATCTGAATTTTATTGGCCTACAATTTTTAGAGATGTTAGTGCTTATATCAAAACTTGTGATAAATGTCAAAGAGTAGGCAATATTTCTAGAAGAAATGAAATGCGCCTCCATAATATGCTAGAAGTTGAAATATTTGATGTTTGGGGATTAGACTTCATGGGACCATTTATACCTTCTTTTAGAAATTTATATATTATGTTTGTAGTGGAATATGTATCTAAATGGATAGAAGTTGTTGCTTTACCTCGATGTGATGCTCAAAGTGTTGCAAAATTTTTGAAAATGAATATGTTTTGTAGATTTGGGATGCCCAGAGTTATCATTACCGATGGGGGAAGTCATTTCAGAAATGCCGTAATGGATAAATTATTAAAGAAATATCATATAAATCATAGGATTGCTACTGCTTATCATCCCATTTGTCTGAATTATACAATCAAAAAATTAAAAGAATTATGGAAAAATCTGTGAATCCAACATAAATGGATTGGTCAGTCAAACTTAACTATGCTTTTTTGGCTTATAGGACTGCATACATAACTCCTATATGAATGTCCCCATATAGGCTAATTTTTGGAAATGCTTGTCACTTACCAGTTGAACTTGAGCATAAGGCATATTGGGCAATTAAAGGAGTTCAACTATAATTTGAAAGATCTGGTGAGAAAAGATTATTACAGTTAAATGAGCTTAAAGAGATAAGGAATGAGTCTTATGAAAGTGCCAAAATTTATAAAGACAAGATGAAAATATGGCATGATCAAAAGATTCTTACTATACATTTTCAACTAGAGAAATAAGTTTTACAATATAGCAATATAGTTCAAGGTTAAGATTATTTCTAGGGAAACTTAAATCCAGGTGGATGGGCCCATTTATTATAATGAAAGCTTATCTTTAAAGAGCTGTGGATATTAAAGATCCTAAATCTGAGAAAATCTTTAAAGTGAATGGACGTAGACTGAAACCTTATTACATAGGGGATCAATAGAAGTTTAATGATGGAATGATGTTGGGTCAACCAGAGTAAGCACTGGTTACGTCGAGCTGACGACGTAAAACCAAGCGCTTTGTGGGAGGCAACCCAAAGTATTAGTGTGTTTTCATTTTTATTTTTTTCTTATGTGTGATTAATAAAATTGGGGTAGTATTTTTCAGACTATTACGTGTTAGTATTGATTTTAAAACTTAAATTAGTGATTTGGACATGATAAAATGAGAATTTCGACATTAAGTTGACTTGTGCAAAAATATGCACTGGCGCTTAAGCGCCAAATCCGGCGCTTAAGCGCAACAGTTTAAAAACATGTAACAAATTAATATTCTAGAAAAAAAAAACTACATAGAAGTTTGCAAAAATGTGTCTTGGCAGTTTCTAAACGTGTCTAGGAGTTATTGGAAGAATTTAGGCCTATAAATAGAAGGTTTTAATGAAGGAATTTTACCCAGATCATTTCTAGCCCTAAAGCCTAAGAGAGAGAGAGAGAGATTTTAAGATGATGTCTTCATGGGAGATGGATTTGAAGAAGAAGGAGGAGACCATGAGGAAGAAATTCATCTGTCAAAGTGCACAAGAGATGTATAACGGTTTCTCAGCCGTTAGTATTGAAGGGATATCAGAGAAGATCAACAAAATTGAAAATACCATTTTTGTACCAGAGACTAAGGTATTGGAGATTCATGCACATCTTGAGCATATTGGCTGGCAATTAAAAATGCAATTTACCCACACTAGTTATATAGAGCAAGCAGATAAGGAGATGTTTCTTAAGCAAAAGTGGATTGAAGAAGATTGCACACCACTAAATACAAAAGTTTTATCAACTTTATATTCCAGTTGCCCCAGGAGACTAATGACAGACCTGAACTTCTAATGAAGAATGAAGAATGTAATTAAGTTCTATGTTTGTTTTTGTGTGATTAAAGTTGTTGTCTTTAAGTGTTTTTAGTGTTTAAGACATGTGTTAGTGTTTATGTTACTTATGTGTTTAATTGTGAATGTGTGTTGTGTTTTGTACTTAGGGAAAATTTCTCATCTGAGACTATTTGGAGTGAGAATCAAGTGTCGATAGTATTTGTACTTATTTTTAAATTAATATAAGTTTGTTTTTGTAAAAATTTTGTGTTGTTTTAGCCTCGAATTGAAATAGTTATTAAGGAGAATTTTGAGAGAGAGAGAGAGAGGAGTTATAGGAAGTTGAAAATAATCAATTAAGTGCTATGAGACCATTTAGGGGTGGTTTACTTGGAGAAATAGTTCATTTTGCTTAAATTTGAAGATTTTGAAAATAATGCACTGGCGCCTAAGCGCCACTTTCCCGCACTTAAGCGTCGGCTCACGAAAATCAGTTCGCGAATGATTAAAAGTGAAATTTTGATCCAAAAACACCATTTTTAACTCCTCTCGTCATCTTCTACCTCTCAAAATCACAATTTTAAGGGATAAGGCACACCATTAAGTGGAGATTTCTTGGTGGAATCAAGAAAAATTTGCAAGATTTGGTTTCCTTGAGGTAAGAGCTTTACTTCCATGCAAAAATTTTGGATTTTCACCATGTATTTTGAGCACGTTTGGAGAAATTATAAAATTCACTATTCATGTGAGAAATGAAGAAGAATCAATGGAAATTGCTTGGAAAGTTTAGTTTGTACTTTTGGAAGTTTAGTTTAGTGATTTAGATTTGATTTTTGAAGTTATTTTTGGAATCTATAAAATTTGAAGAATAACACCAAGAATGAAGAGGAGTAAAGGAAAAAGCCCATTTAATTCGAGCAAATTTGTTTGTTCAAAGGCTCAAGATCGATAAAGCGACACTCTACAGTCATGAAAATGGATTCCAGAGCGATGTTTTAGAAATTTGGGTGGAGACATGGAAGATTTTATTGTTCGTCGATAGTGGAAACAATTTTGTTGTTTCTTTACCGTTGCAGTGATTTCTGTTGTGAGGGAGTTCTATGTAAATCTCCCTGAAGCTGAAGAGAATCAAGTTATGGATCAAGGAAAGTTGGTACCTTTTTTGTCAGTGGTAATCAACTTGTTTTACCATTTTTCACTGGTTACTTTATGATTTTATGCAAATTATAGTCCTACTGAAGCGGAGTTAGACAAGATTATTTACTGAAGCGGAGTTAGACAGCGGAGTTAGACAAGATTATTTCATACTTTACTATTGGGAGAGGACTTTGGAAGAATACCAATGGGAGGAGAGTAAATTTCCCAACTTCAAAGTTATGTGTATCTTCAAAGACCTGATACTATTTCATTTCTTCTTGTCTGCTTTCGACCAGTCATCTCTGTGAAGTGACCAGAGAAAGAGCGACATTGAACAATTGTATTCAAGACGGAAAGTTCATCAACATTGGAGCTTTGATCTGTCAGACTATTATCAGTTCTACTACAGCTGTTACAAATGTAGTTCTGGGATTTGCTTCCTTGAACTTTTCTTTGTGCGAGCAGGCTGGGGTTAAATATGATAGTTAAGAGGAAGTTCTGTTACCTCTAAAGCCCCTCTAAAGCCCATCATGAAAGCCCATCATGAAGGTGAATGTGAAGACATATTCTGAGCATTCAATTTTTGGCTGGAGAGGAAGATTTTCCGGGATCTTGGAATGGAAACATCTGTTGCATCTACCTCTGTTGCATCTTCATCTAAACCATCTACTTCACGTGCTTCTAAATCTCGAGGTAAATCTACTAATACCAGAAATCAGTTATTACAGAAGATGATGGATAACATCAATTTTACCGCTGATAAGGTACAAAATTTAGAGCGTTTTGCAAATCATACTAATAGTTATAATAAAAGAAAGAATTATTATGAAGAGAAATTCCACTCATCTTTGGAGAGCCTAATTAGAGGTGAACCAGGAGTGCAATTTCCTCCATATCCTTGATATCCTGATTATGAGCCTGCAGAAAAGTGTTATAGAGGTGATTCTAAGGATGAAGAGTAGAGCTGAGAGATTCATTTTATGATTGTAATATGATATGAACTATGTGGTCTGGGCTTCCTACATTTGCATCTGTGTGTTGTTTTCGACTATGTTGTGTTTGGACTTTTATGTTTTATTGTTATTTTGACATTTGTGGTAGTTAGTATTTTATTTTTAAATTTTAGGGTAGTAACTGTTGTTTTGTGTTTAGTACTATGTTATAAAGTAGAAAATCTTGCTAGCTTAGATATTAAACTTGAAATTTAGAAATTGTTACCCTTTATTTTTCTTTTATCATGTTTGCAAGTTTGTCTTTTTGTTAAGATTGTGATGTCAGTAGTGTGTATATTTGTTTTTATGTTTATACCCAATTTTTAGAAGTCTATTGAATCTCTACATGTTAAATTAAAATGAAAATATAGAAAATTTGATCAAAAATTAATTTTACTCTTGTTTTTAGTTTTATAATAGTATCATTAAGGTTTAAAATTCCTGTTAGCATGTTATTTTTTAATTTTCATTCCTTTTTATATATATTTAATGCTAAACTGTTTAATCTGTTAAAAAATTAAGTTTGGGGGGATGAAAAATAATTTAAAAAAATTGAAATTTTATTTGTTCTCAAATGTGCTACAAGTGAATTTGATTTAAAAAGAAAAAAATTGATTATGTATATGAAGTTATATTAGGGAAGTAAAATTTGAT
>NW_018225681.1:19318-45983 GCF_001263595.1 Phalaenopsis equestris | reverse complement strand
TTTATTAAAATAATTTTCAAAACTATTATTATATTTATAAGTAAAAGACTTATATCAAGACTTTGCTTTAGAAAAGGAGAAGTGGAATTCAAAATCATTAAAGATCTATCCAGATATAGTAATCATTGCCTGAAAAAAAGAAAGAAAAGAAAAAAAAGAAAAACAGAAAGAAAAGAAAAATAAAAGAAAAAGAGAAAAAAAAGAAAAAAAATTAGGAATGAGAAGCTTGAGGATTAGTGCCTAATCAAAAATTGGTTCTACATTTGATATTTTTAAAGTATAAGACTTAAGAAACTCTTCGGCTTATAGATATAATATAGTAAGTAGAATTATTTTTAGTGAAAATTTTTAAGTGGAGATAATAAATGAACTAAATTCTAAATTTAGAAAATCTATAATACATTTCTGAGTTGGATAGAAACTCATATTTTCATCTTTCTTAACTTTAAGAATTTCTAAACTTTAAGTTGGTCTCATTTACTGAATATTTTTTCTAAATTAGCCTGTTATATTTCTAAATCTAAATTTTAGTAACTCCTAAAGAAACTCATATACATATCATACATATGTAGTGTTTAAATATTGAAGTGCCACTTAAGGACAAGTAACATTTTAAGTTTGGAGAATTTTGATACAACTAAAATATATAGTGTTTTTAGACACATTTTTTGACCTATTTTTTAGATATTGCGCTTTAATGCAAGGTATTTTTCTATTTTTCTTGCAAGGTATTTTTCTGTTTTTCTTGAAGATACAAATAAAAAGGTGAAAAATGCTTAAAGGAGTGAAAAAGATCAAATTTGGAGTAAAAAAGTGAAAAATGTGCAAATGAGTATGGCGCCTAAGCTCCAGTTAAACAGAGAAGGCCGCGCCTAAGCACCAGAGGTCCCTTGCTTAAGTTCCAGTGGCAGATACTAGACAAGTAAAGTCATTTTTTTGTGAATTTTGAAGAGGTTTTTTAGGCACCCATTGGCTTAATAGGTGGTTATAATCACCATGGATGAACATTATCACAAAAAGATGCATCTCTTGTGGAAATACATCGAATCTAGACATATTTTGAAGAGTTTCCAAGGAACCTCTTGCAAAAATATAAAAGAAAGAAGAGAGGACTTTGAAAAGAGTGTTGAAAATACTTGGACGTTTTGAAAGTTCATCAATTTGGGGAGTTAGTTCGGAGAGATTTTCAGGCACCACGTTTACTTTTATTTTATACTTTTTGTTAGTTTATTTTGAGTGATTTTAAAGAGAATAGATTCAAAGGAACTTCAAGAGTTTAGTGGAAAACTTAAGATAAGTTCTTACCTTTTTGCTTTGAGACTACTTTTGGTTTTAATTGAGACTTGTTGTTGGTTTGATAATGATATCTACTTTTAAACTAAAGTGTGGTATTATCTTTCTTCTTAAAATGATAAGTAATTATGTTTTGAATGGAATTATGGAGAGTATTGATCTTTAATGTTGAAAGAAATTGTGATGATTTAAATCCAGGCACTTCATTTACTTCTTTATTTGGCCAATCTAGATGTTAAAATTTGTTGTGAGAACATGTAAGAACTGGGTTGGTATTGTCTCAGTCAACAATTAAAAATAATCACATGGGGTTGCAAGAATGAAAATGTAGTTCATATGATTGATTACAAATAAATACGAAAATATTCATTGAAGGGTGCAGAGTTAGAGGACTTTAAAGTGACAGGTTAAAGCCCCCAATATTGTTTATTGTTTTAGGTTCTGATACAAGATGTTAGCCCCCATGTGGAGGGAATTAAAGGAACTTTAGAGTGAGTGCTAGTATCTTCCCTACCTAGGTGGTCTTCAGAACTATTCAAACTTTAAATTAGTCAATGTTCTTTATAGCAAGTCTAGTAAGGGTAAAGAATAATATTGCTCATATTTGGCACAACACAATTTACATACTTCCACAACAAAATTCCTTACCAAAAATATTTGAATTTTTATTACTGTAAAAATTATTCCGTTTATAATTTATTCCGTTTATGTAATTATCTTTTCAAAAATAGAAAGTTTTCTAAAAGTGAATATTGTATAAATTCCCTGTGGGATTGATATTCAGGTCTTAATCAAAAAGTCCTATATTACTTGATAACGATACATATACTTGTGTAGTATCCCAATATATATAAATTAAAAGTTAAATTCTTATTATTCTTCAGCATTAAGTTTTTGGTTTTGTTGTAAAGTAAGAAAATATAAGTGAAATATGATTTGAATTATTGTTGTACTTTGCATATTAGTAGTATCAAGGGATCAATTTTAATTTGGTTATATCCTGACATCCCATCCATAAAGGAGAATACTGCATGTGTAGATGCAATGTCTACCATCAGTTCTAGAATTGGTCGAGGAAATTCATCATTTAGCCAAGCTTTGTTGAGATCTCTTAAGTCTACATAGACTTGAATTTGGCCATTTCCCTTTAACTGGTACTATGTTAGCCAGCCATGTTGGATATTTTTCTTCTCAAATAAAATTGGCCTTGATTAGTTTCTTAACTTCAGCAATGACTTGTTTTTCTATTTCAACACGCATCCTTCTTGTACCTTGTTTAAAAGTGATGGTAGTTTGGTCTATCCCAAGTCAATGGACTGCAACTTCTGGAGTGAGTCCGGACATTTCATCATAATTCCAAGCAAAGCACTCTTTGTACTCTTTTAACAATTGGACTATTTCCCATACCTATATATCATTAAGGAAAGAACTAATAAAGGTCAGTTTTGGTTTTTCTTCTGTCCCCAAATTTACTTCCTTCAGTTTGTCTATTATTGATCTGATTTCTTCTTTAAATTTTTGTGGCGAATTATCGATTGGAATGTCATATGTTTGCTCAGAATTGAGTTCTTCAGTGACAAATAAGCAAAATTTTGTATCATCTAAAGGTTCTAGGGTACCTAACCCTATACCTTCTTTAGTATTGTGATTTTGTTTACTATTATTCCATAATTGTTCAAAAATATAAGATTGGTTTAATGACCATTATTTAGACATTAAACTATTTTGATTAAGTTTTTGAACGCATGGAGGGTAAACCTCAAAAGGGATTTTTATTAATTTCATAAAATTTTCATCTTCTAATTTTACATCTGTCTATGACTAGAAGAAGTTGAATCGAGTCAAAATTTTTTAGGTTTCTTGTCTTCACTATGTACTTCTTTGACCCCTAAGTTCTCAATTTTTTTATGAAGAAATTAGAGTTAGGGCCATAGCGTTTACATAGTGATTAATTTGTTCGTACATGGACTTAAATTATTTTTCTTTGTCTTCGTCTTCAAGAAATATCTTGAACTGAGGTTCTTTTGAGAATTTCGTCATTGTCTTTTCTTTTTCCTTTTTAGAGTCCAGACAAATCTTGAACTTTGGTGGTTTCTTCAAGATGATTGTTGGAGTTTCCCTTTCTCGTCCTCTTCCTCAACCTCGACCTCGACCTCGACCTAGGGTACGAGTCTGATAAGAATTTTTATTCTCCACATATGTTGAAGAAAGATTCTTATCAACTTGCTTTTCTTTATTGTAATCTTTTTCATCCATTTCCTATTTTTATCCTCTTCTTCTAAATTTCTTATTGCCTCACTAGAGAACATCATTTTCTCTATTGGGGTATAGTATGCAGCATCTTCATGTACACCAATTTCATGGACTGAGAATGGTTGTAAATCCCCTATAATACAAATTTCCTATCCTTTCTGTAAATATTTGATACATTGATGTAATGAGTAAGGTACCATTCTGCGTTCATGGAGCCATGGTCGGCCGAGTAAGGCATTAAAAGATGTCTCATAATCAATAACAGGGAATTTTTCCATTGTCACCAAATCATCTATTTTCAAAAGTAATGCTATTGATTCAACAGCCCGTTTTCCTTGTTAGTTGAAGCCTCATAACATCATTTTGTCTCTCGTTAATTGATGAGCTTTAATCCAAATATGTAAGAGTTCTCAAGTTCATAATATGTTAATGAAGGCGCAATGATCAATTAACACTCTTGGTAGTGTAGCATCATTTATGTTTACTGTAATATAAAGTGGACGGTTATATTCAGTTGTACCATGTAACAAGTCATTTTTAGAGAAGGTTATCTTGTTCTATCCTTCTAATGAATAAGCCTCATTTGAAGAAACACTAGCGAGTTGAGCAAGATAAATTTTAGGATCTAAGAGGGCTTTTATTAGCGACTCCCTCATTTCTTTAGACAAAATAAGAGTGTCATAGTTGCTCAATTTTGCTGGTAATTATCTTAAATGGGCTAATACATTATAGTTCACATTGTTATAAGAGTTATCTTTGTTTTATTCAGATAGTCGTTCTTGTATCAAAGGAAAAGATTCTTTTGGTGCTATTATGTGTTTTTCTTTTTCTTTAGGAGCCATTCTTTGAGGTAGAAACCCTCCACTTCGCAAGTTGATTTCAATTACTTCTTCTGGTATGTTGTTCAACTCTTTTTTTTGTGAATCATAGAGTTCCAATTCTATGGAGATTGGTACTTCTCCTAATTCAAATGCAATAGCATCATCTTCATTTTCACTATTAATCAGATTGTCATTATCTTGATTATCATTAGATTTTTCAGAATTTTGTATGATTGGATTATCGTCTACAGGATCAAAATTGATTTGTTCATTTATAGGAATGTCATTAGAAATAGTGAAGATGTAAACAGTACTGAAAGTATTATTATTCATAAAGAAAAAGTCATACAAAGTCAACGGTCTGAGGGATTTTCTCCCTTCATCCGAGAAAATTATCCTAGGAGGATGTGGAGAAGTGAGGGAAGTAGAAGGTACAAAAGGAATAGCAGCCCTTATGTCTAAAAGACCTCTAACCCTTATCTTTTTATTTCTTTTCTCTTTTTTTTTCTTTTTTGGAAGATTTCATTGTCATTATTGAATCTGCCAAAGCTCCCTCAAGAGATTTTCCATTAGCAGTATCTTAATTATTGTCATTGTTTAGAGTGTCGTTAGCAATATGTGTATATACTGCAATCATATTAATTGAACCTTTTTAGGGTTCTTTAAGATATTCTTTCAGGATTACTATATTCCCGTCTTTGAAGTTAGCTCTAACTTATCTTTGAAAATGAAACATTCTTCATTTTGTATCCGAGCATCTAATGTAAGGACAATAACTGGGATTGTCCTTCATGTCAACTTCTTCTGGCCTTTTGGCTTAAGATAATTTAAATTTTGGTACCTTCAACAGACTACGAAATATTTTTAAAATGGCTTCTATCTTAAATGGATACTCTTTATTTATCTTTTCGGACATTGTTTTCTTGTTTATAGGTAATGATGTTGGTTGTTGAATTTGTAGCTTTGAAGACGACTGTGATGTTTGATTCACATTCTATCGTTGCTTCTTCTACTTGGGTCGCACTTGCTTCACTTGCATAACTTTTTCTATCATTGTAGATTTTTTTCAAATGTTTTAACTGGCATTTTCTTTTCTTTCTTTTTTGATGTATTCATTTGCTTAGCTTCCTCCTGAAGATTGGCACCTTTACTGAGTAATTTTTCAAATGTCTTTATTATAAATCCCTTGAGCAGGACCATGGATATTCTTAAGGAGAATTTTGACCACATGTAGTTTCTAGAGTTGTGGTTCACATTTCATGTTGAGATTTCTCCAGCGCAAGATGTAATCCACAGAGGCTTCCCTTGTCTTTTGTTTCTCCACCACTAAGTCTCCTACCGTTATATGATGTTGGGCTCCAGTGAATCGTTGGATGAAGAGATTTTCAATTTCAGCAAATGTCTTATAAGAATCATTGGAATGTTCTGCGTACCAGTCAAAAGTAACTCTGGTAAGGCTATTGATGAAATGTCGGAATAGAAGAGCATCACTCCCTCCTGCATTACAACATCTTGCTTTGCAATGTGCCAAATCTTGACGAGGACTGTTAGTTCCATCAAACATATTGAAGAGAGGTGGAACAACTCCTTTAGGATATTAGACGTAATCAAATTCCTTAGGACAGGGTCCACCCTTTGGAATTAATGATCTGGTCCTCACCTGAGCCATTGTCTCTTTCATTTTTTGTTCCACAAGCTGTGTGATTTCTTTTTCTAGAAATTCCACCCAGGGTAGAATCTTTTTGTCTTTGAGTGCTTTCCTAAATTTTGATTGGTTCTCTTCTATCTTCCAGAATATGTAACACTTCAGGTTTTATGACTTCAACTACGGGCTGAGTAATTGTTTGTAGTGGATTTTGTTGGGTTTCCATCATTTCTTTAATCTCTTTTTCAAGATGATTGATTTGTTTATGTCATTGTTGAATGATAGCCCAGAACCCTTATATTAGTTTTTCTTCAGCTAGTGGAGGTAATTCTCATGATGCGGTAGCGGCTCATGTATCAGCCATGTTTATTTATGCATACTCCTCACTTGGAGTGTTGGAAGATTTTTCCATCCTCCATGCTGATAATTTTTTAATGTAAGTTCTCAACTTTTTCATTCTTTCTTCAAATGTCTTCACATGATGCATTTCACAAACTTTCTCTTGAGTATTATCATTTTCAGGTATTTCTTCTGATATCTCACGGGTCCATGCATTTGTCTTGAGTGTCGAACGAGATGTTACAGGAAGTTTATCATCGTGTTGTGAGTATGAATGATCTGCGGCATTTAACATTTGCACAAGATCCTTCAATTTAGCAGATGTTTCTTCCACCTCAAGGATCAGCTCATCATGTCTGCTTCTGTCTCTTGAAATAGTCATATCCTCCATTTTTGCTCCCAAAGAAAGTTGAACAAGTATCCGAGTACACTAACTTTATGACAGGGATTCTTGGTCCATTTCTTATTATTGAACAAGAAGCTTCTTTTCAATGGCCGAAGAGACTGTACATCCCATTTTTTCCAAAAGTTGAGAAATTGAACATCTTTCTTTTCATGCAAGTATTTTGATCAAAAAGAATATAGTTTGTATTGAAGAGGAATTTTCTCTTTGTAATATGTTATCATTGTACTCAATGGGTACTGAATAAAGCTTATTCCTTTCTGAAAAAGATGTGTCCATTTCAAACTTTAGGTTCTACTTACATTGAACCTAAATCATCTTCATAAGTTAAGATCTATCCAAATTTAATGACATCAATCTTCAAGTTTCATCGACATTAAACCTAAACCTTAGGCTTCAATTAAACTCTTTCAGGTTTAATCAACATTAGACGTAAACAAATGACATCATAAAAGTTCTACTCTACGACATAAATGACATAAAATTCACCTTAAAAGACATTAAAAACTTAAATTGAACTCTAAAGAACAATGACCACCGAAAATAACTTGAACATATGTGCTCAGATTTTCAAAGATTTCTTGGACAATCTGTGGTTGCTAACAAGAATCTTGCGGTCCTGGTTTAAACACCTTTAGGACTAATTAAATCTGAATATTCTTATGGCCCTGGGACGATTGAGCCTTAAACATCTTGACCGGGTCGTTTAAAAATTATTCAACCAATTAAATAACCAACTAAAATTGATAAATCTGAAGGGATGATTTTATGTTAATCGTGTTCTATTTTGTAGGTTTATTTTGTGGAATGTCAGTCATAAATGTCATAGATTTTATGTATGATATGTTTGGATAACTCTTATTGTCAAAGAGTTGAAATTGATTAAGATAGTCCTATCTGTCAAATGTTAGAATACCTGAAAATGTTATTTCATTTTAACTCTTAATGTCCTAGAGTTAAAATTTGTTCTGGATTTTCTTTGCAAGTTATAGCGTGTGCTAACTTTGTTTTGTAGGACGATATTCAGAAGTGGAATTTCATGACAACAAAACCAAAACAAAAAAAAATGACTTGACAAAAAAAATAAAACAAAACAAAAGGGCATGCCATAAAACCTTTAGGGTAGAATAAGATTCTGACAAATCTATTACCCTAGGAATAAACATTTCATATTTCTTTCCTTGATCTTGACATTTCTGAGGAGAATGAGTGTTGACGAGAATCAAGAGTGTTCTTAGACAATCTTAACTATCTAAGATGTAATTAACCATAGTAGATTGCTCCTACAAGAAAATAAGAGCTAAGAATAGGTGATACACCTAAAATCTCTGGTTATTTATTTTTCATGTGGTTTCCATCATATGAGAACCCATTTTTCTATAATGTTCACCACAATGAAAAATCCATTCAATATTTTTTTTTCTCATATTTTTTATTTTTAGCCCTTTCCTTCCTTCTCCTAGTTTCTTAATATATTGGAATCCTTGACATGATTCAAGAAATTAAGTTAACTAGAGATTAGAGAAATAAAAATAGATGTAAAGAGTGGTGGCTCCTTTCAACTAAAAGATACCCATCTAACAAAAAGAGAATTGGTGACAACCACGAATGACAAGTTTTGGGTGGCGACTCCGCTGGGAAGGTTTTTCTCATCTCATTTCTCGTTAAATCTTTCATTATTCATACTAAGATACTCTATCTTTTGATAGATATTATCTTACCCAAATTTTAACTCTGCAACTTTAAAAGCTAAAATGACATGACATTCTAAGATATTCTATCATTTCACAGATAGGATTACCTTACCCAAATTTTAACTCTGCGACATTAAAAGTTAAAATAAAATAACATTCTAAGATATTCTATCTTTTGACAGATAAGATTATCTTAACCAAATTTTAACTCTAGGACATTAAGAGTTAAAATGAAATAACATTTTCAGGTATTCTAACATTTGACAGATAAGACTATCTTAATCAATTTCAACTCTTTGACAATAAGAGTTATCCAAACATATCATACATAAAATCTATGACATTTATGACTGACATTCCACAAAATAAACCTACAAAATAGAACACGATTAACATAAAATCATCCCTTCAGATTTATCAATTTTAGTTGGTTATTTAATTGGTTGAATAATTTTTAAACGACCCGGTCAAGATGTTTAAGGCTCAATCGTCCCAGGGCCATAAGAATATTCAGATTTAATTAGTCCTAAAGGTGTTTAAACCAGGACCGCAAGATTCTTGTTAGCAACCACAGATTGTCCAAGAAATCTTTGAAAATCTGAGCACATATGTTCAAGTTATTTTCGGTGGTCATTGTTCTTTAGAGTTCAATTTAAGTTTTTAATGTCTTTTAAGGTGAATTTTATGTCATTTATGTCGTAGAGTAGAACTTTTATGATGTCATTTGTTTACGTCTAATGTTGATTAAACCTGAAAGAGTTTAATTGAAGCCTAAGGTTTAGGTTTAATGTCGATGAAACTTGAAGATTGATGTCATTAAATTTGGATAGATCTTAACTTATGAAGATGATTTAGGTTCAATGTAAGTAGAACCTAAAGTTTGAAATGGTTTAATTCTAATGTGGATAGGACTTAAGATGTTTAGGTTTAATGTAGGTAGAACCTGAAGATTGGAAATGGTTTAAGTCCAATGTAATTTGAACTTAAAATGTTTTAGGCTCAATGTAGGTAGAACCTTAGGATTAAAAGTGGTTTATGTCCCATGTAGGTAGGACTTAAGACGATTTAGGTTCAATGTAGGTAGAACCTATGGGTTAAATGATAAAGCATCTTTCCCAGTACAATGAGCTATTGGTTAAATGAGAGAGATAAATGGTTTTACTATGTCTTGTGCCAAATAGATGTGCCAAATAGAAGCAATTTTAATTCTCTACCCACAGTTAAGTGTTATAAAGAATAGTTGGCTAATCTTAAGTTTAATCTCTAAATCCGTGGTTAGGCTAGGAGGATACTGACTCTCACTCCAAAGCTCCCACTTCCCTTCCCCTGAAGGCTAAATCTTGCTTTAGTTCTTAAACACTAATACCAAATTGGAGATTTTAGTCTGTCACTCTAGAATCTCCAATTATTCACCAGTAATATATATATTCCCCTATTTATTTGCACTCAATTCCATGAACGAAACACTCCTTCATGGAATCAAATGTGATGCTCACTTTGTTATGAAACGCATACTCCATTTCCTAGATAGTATGTTTCACGACAGATGTTAACATTTCAGTTGGCCAAGATGTTAACATTTCAATTAGTGAAATTGAAAAGTAAATTAAGAACGCAGTGGAAAAATCATCACAATTTATTTTATATTTTAAAATTGACACATCCAAATTATCTCTTCATTTCACCATATCTTAGAGTTGGGAGAAAGATAAAGAAAACTACTCTAGACTCATGAGAAACATCCGACAAAATATGAATTTCATAAGAAAAAGAAAGTTTATACAATAATAATTAACAAACACGACTGGTCTTTAACTCTTCCTCAAAGCAAAGCCCTTGTAGCTCCTCTTGGACTCTTTCTCTCTTTACAAGACTCTTAATTCTCTCTTTGAAGATGAAGGGAAGAAAGAGAAGAAGAAATCTCTCATTGCTCTCCCTCTCCAACAACTCTTACGAGAAATCACATTTAGACTCACCACACTACACAATACACACAATGGAACATTAAAGAAAATCCAATGACACACTAGAGGGCTCTTTTTCTGATCAATATTTATTTTAAATAGTGCATAATGTTGGTTTTCCAAGAGGTGTATAAAATAACTCTTCAAAAAACATCCAAGTTCATCGAATCTTCTAGAATTTTGCCATGCACCGATTTCAGCGTCGTCGACGCCCGTGGCCCAAAATTAATTTGGTGCTCTATGTCAAATGGCTCGTCAGGGCTCATTCTAGTGCCATTGGTGCCCCTGCTGTTCTGGACTCCTTCCTTCATGCTAACATCGTCGGCATCCATGCTGGCGCCATCTACGCTGAGTATTTCTCTCCAAAACGCCATTTTGACTTCAAATTCTATTTTTTTTTCTTCTTTTGTGCTTCAAGTGCTAAAACTCATCAACCTGTGATAAAATATGAAAAGCACCTTCCTTTAAAGTACAATATCACCAAAAATGAGAATAAAATATAGGTCTAAAAATGCATATATTTTTGGTGCGTCAAAATCCTCCAAACTTAAATGTTACTTATCCTAAAGTAACTCCTTTACTACATTAAAATATGACTTATAGTAATGAGTTTAGCATATAGATTTCTATATTTTGGCCTACTATATGCCATAACATATCTTAAGAAAAATTTAAAATAACTCAAGTTAATGCTAAAGGTATAAGAATATCTAGTAGTTAAGTCTAAGATTTCTTATTCTTTATTCTTTTCAAGGAAAGTTGCAAATTATCATATTAAAGCCACTAAGAATATCCATATGAGAAAGAACTTCATGTCTAAGAATATCCATATGAAAAAGAACTTCATGAAAAAAAAAGTTTAAAGAATGTAGCTAAGCCTTCTTCCTTAAGTTGATTCAAGTGAAGTTAATTTTTGATTAGGCATCTCCTCAATCTTCTCCTCACATATTTTTCTTTTCTTTTCTCTTTTCTTTTCTTGTGCTTTTTAATTTTCTTCTTTTATTTTCTTTTTCATGTAAGGATTACTATATTTTGATAGTCATTAATAATTTTGAACTTCACTATCCTCTTCTTGAGGTAAAAAAACTTTTCACATTCCGTCACTTTATAAATTCATCTTAGCTTTGAAAATTTTTTAAGAAGTTTTATTATTTTCTTTTTACATGAAACTCTAAGATTCTCAATACTTCAAAAATACAAATTCCTCAAAAATACAAAATACTTCAAAAATACAAATTCCTTTACTTAAAATGGAAAAATATAGTCTTATTCTCTCATACCAAATACCTTAATCTCTAGAATTAACCTTTATCAATGAAAAATTTTACTTAAGCTCAGTATATATTTAGAAACACAATATAGTTATCAAAAGTTGGGCTCTACTACCATAGGTCATATTAAATTAAAAATTTTTAAAATATATCTAATTGAGGACAAATAAAAAAAAAATCCCCCCCCCCCCCCAAACTAAAACTTTTTAGAAGATTAAGCATGAAAAAGTAAAAATAATTAATACATAATGGAAAGACTTACCTGTTAATATATATATATTCAATATTTACTGAGAAAGAGTTAACTAAAAAAAAATACAGCAAAGTATAAAAAACAAACAACAATACTAAAATAAATTTCTATTAAAAAACAGCTTTATAGACTATAGTTTATAACACAACTTTTAATACAAATCAAAGTATCACACTCAACAAACTGAACAATAACAACAATAAAGTGCAATGAATTATAAATTAAACAAAAGAATAAAACTATTACTAGGAAGACATTTTCACTCATCCTCTTCTTCTTCTTTTCTTCTTCTTTTTCTTCTTCTAAATCAAAGTTTTGTTGTTGATAAAGGGTAAAGATAGGGTGACTAGGAAATTGTACACAGTGGTCCCCCCTCATGTATCTAACCATAACATCATCATATGCAGCATCATATTCAAACTTTTGTTTTATTAGATTATCATTATGTGCATTCCTGGCCTCCAAATTTTCAATCCTATTCTCTATCCTTATAATATCTCCTTGTTGTATCATCATCTGTTCTATAAGTTCCTGGAGAGTAGGGGTACTACAAATAGAAGGAATATCCTTACTCCTACTTCCTGTTCTCTATCCATCATATAATTCATAGGTTTTAATATTTGTTGGCCCAATAGGTTTAAGATCCTCAATCATTTCCTCTTCAATTCTAAAATCAACTATTGATTGCTCACATAATGTGAAAATCAGGGCAGGGTGTCCTAATCCACCAGTCATCTGAACTAGAGCAATAGAACAAACGTTCTTATAGATTATAGTGCCAACATCTTGACTGCCCATCTATTGGATACAGAAGTTCGGATACATAAGTTCAGGATAGCTCTATCCTTAGTAACTTTGCTATGGTGGTTCGTAGGTATCATTCTGGCAGATACAAAGTAATGTCAGGCCTTGGATACTATATTTAACATAGAAGCAGGGAAGTTTACCTTAACGTTATTCTTCACCTTTCAAGCTCCTCTGCCATCAGTAAGAAATGAAAGAACTTCATCCAAAGCCTCGTTTGTAGCAGAGAATGCGTTGAGCTTACAGTGAAATGCTCTTCGCAACTAATAAATTTTGTTAATCCTCCTCAGGGTGAACTCAACCATTTTACCATGAACATTGACGCGGTCATCAGAAGTCTCTTTAAAATTAATATTCATCCTTAAATAGTCCTCAAACAATTGTTTTTACAAACAACACAAAACTAACTTTTATATATGAAAATCCAATTTTTTGCAAACACAGATTTAGCAAAAAATTGTTTTTACACACTAACACATACATAAAGAAAATCACACTATAATTCAGCGTCAAAATCAAGCCACAACACTAGAAAGCTGAAGAAATATACATACAATTAAAGTGATAGGAGTTTCAAAGCAAAGAAAATCCAACATAATTACATTGAAAACATAATTAAATTTAAACAATGGAAAGTCTAACTTCTTCAATTATTCCTCTTTAGCTTCAGTATAGTCTCCTCCTCTAATATCTCCCATAGATTGGTAATGTATGAAAAAATTGTAGAATGGTCAGCACGGGAATTGATCAGTTGAATTTTCATCGATCCATTCTTTCTTCTTAAACGTCTATACCAAACTTGCTTCAATTCGTCTTGTATAATCAAAGTGTTCCTTCATCCCCCAATCTATGTGGTCAAAAAGGTAAGTAAGATTTCCTATCACATTTATTACATTTTGAAGTTCTCTTTCTATCTTCTTTATTTTCTTCTCCAAAACCTGTGAACTTCCAACTGTACAGAGCATTAAGGGTGTCGAAGCATGTGATGATTGATCCAAGATAATGTCCAATGCTTCATTTCCATTCCCATTATAGTTTGCATTATAGTTTGTAGTTTGCATCAATAGGATCCATGGGCTCCAAGGGTAATAACACTTTCTCCCAACTTTCATATGGTACTTAAGATTGCCTGCAAAGTTAGAAGATCGTTGAAGGATGCCCTGGTCTATTTATAGGTCGAATCATTAGAATACCCATAATATGATACCAAATCAATGAGCTTTCCCATTTGAATGCAATAGTTTAAAATTACACTTTCCTCTGTAACTTTAATAATTTTCATTGTAGGGAGTAGTTTCATAGAGATGAAGCAATGTCATTGTCTAGATATTGGATTTAGCAGTGAAGCTGAGAAACTAACGTACCCCTCATCTCTGATTTCCTAATTATCACTTTCATCCGTCAGAAATCGGTATACATCATACATTAAATCCTTTGTTGGAATAAAGTTTGCATAATAATAGAATGACACGCTTTCTATCAAAAACATATTGTTAATTCATGACAGAGTAAATGGTACGCCCTTACCTCAAATGAAGACGACTCCTTGGTTAATTCCATGAAGATTAGCGTAGAATTCTTTTACAACTGGAACAACTACTACAACTGTATTGTAGCATAGAACTTCCCAACATCTCACTACTATGATTTTCTTAATTTCTGAACTTGGATTACTTAGTCCATGATTAACAAAGCCTCTCTCTTTGATAAGTTTCTTCTTCGTGATGACTTTTTCATATAATTTTTGCGTGTCTGAACTGATGAAATTTCTTCGATTGAATACTCATATCTTGAAGTATTTCTGGAATTGGAAGCTTTCTGGAATTGGTGAAGTATTTCTGGAATTGGAAGCTATGGATTTCAAAATTTGGAAGTATCTGGTCATCTAAAATGGTTTTCATTCCTTTAAAAAGACCTTTAGGCAGTTATTTTGAAGCGAAATCCTACTAAAGTCTATAAAAAACTCTCTGAGTTGAATTAATCTTTTCTCACCAGCATCCCTTAGATTAAAATTGAATTCCTTAAAAGCCCAAAATGCTTTTTTCCAACTCTACTGATAATTTGCATGTTTTACCAAAAATAAGTCTATATGGGGACATTCCAATAAGAGTCTTATAGGCAGTTCTATATGCCTATAATGCAGTATCTAATCTAGCAGACCAATCTAATTTATTAGGATTTACAAATTTTTCTAAAATTTTCTTTATTTCACGATTTGATATCTCTGCTAGACCGCTAGTTTAGGGATGCTAAGCAGTAGAGAATCTATACATAATATTATATTTTCTAATAAATTTCTTGATCCTCTTATTCCTAAAATGGGATCTGATGCTAAGAAGTAAAGAATCTATGCATAATATTATATTTTCTAAGCAATTTCTCGATCATCTTATTCCTAAAATAGGATCCTCCATCTGTAATAATCACTCTCGGCATTGCATATCTTGTAAAAATATTTTATTTAAAATTTTAGAAATACTCCGAGCATCACATTTAGGCATTTAGGTACAATAATAGCTTCAATCCATTTGGACATATAATCAACAACATGCAATATATATAAAATATATATAAAATTCCAAATTAAGGAATAAATGGTCCCATAAAATCTAATCCCCACACATTAAAAATTTCAACTTCCAATGTATAATTCAGAGGCATTTCATTTTGCCTAGAAATATTTCCTACTCATTGACATCGATCACATGCTCTAATATATTCATTAACATCTCTAAAAAGAGTAGGCTAATAAAATCCAGCTTACAAAATTTTATGTCAGTTCTACTAGTTTGAAAATGTCCTCGAAGTTCAAAATCATGATATCATTCAATTATTTGTTTAGTTTCTTTGTAAGGCACACATCTTCTAATGTTCAAATCTTTAAACTTTTTATATAAATACGGGTCATCCCAAAAATAGAATCCTGCATCATGAATAAATTTCCTTATTTATTGATTCTTTAAATCTGGTGGTAGAATAAACTCACAATATAATTTACTATATCGGCATACCATATTATATTTTTATATGAATACTATACAACTATTCATCAGGAAAAGTTTCTAAGATTTTGTTTGCAAAATAAATTAATATTTCTTATTCTATTCTAGACAAATGATTAGTTATTTGATTATCAGTTTCCTTTCTATCTACTACCATTAAATTGAACTCTTGCGGCAAAAGTATCTATCTAATTAGTCTTGGTTTAGCATCCTTCTTTTGCATCAAAAATCTGATAGCATAATGGTCTGTATGCACTATACATTTAGCTCCAATTAGGTAAGGTCTAAAGTTATCAAAGGCGTAGAAAATAATTAATAACTCTCTTTCAATAGGGGTGTAATAAATTTAAGCATCATTTAGAGTTTTCATAACATAATATATTACTTTAAAAACTTTGTTATACCTGTTCCCTAAAACAGTTGCAATAGCATGATCACTAGCATCACACATTATTTCAAATAGTTTCAATCAGGTGGAACTATTATAGAAGCAGTGATTAATTTCTCTTTCAATAACTCAAATACTTTTATGCATTCCTCATTAAAATTAAATTTCATATTTTTTCATAAAAGTTGACATAATGGCTTAGTAATTTTTGAAAAATTTTTTATATAATGGTTGTAGAAACCATCATGGCCTAGAAAATTTCTTACCCCTCTAACTTTGAAAAATTTTTTATATAATGGTTGTAGAAACCAGCATGGCCTAGAAAATTTCTTACCCCTCTAACCGTAGTAAGAGGAGGTAATTTTGTAATAACTTAAATTTTTGCTGGATGTACTTCCATGCCATTTTCAAAAATTTTATGCCCAAGTACAGGTCATCCTGCAACCATAAATTGACATTTTTCCCAATTTAGTACTAATTTGATTTTTCACGTAGTTCTAGAACTTTTTCTAAATTGTTTAAGCATAATTCAAACGAAGTTCAGAATACAGAAAAATCATCCATAAATACTTCCATTCCACGTTTAATTAAATGACAAAAAATTGACATCATACATCTTTGAAATGTTGTAGGTGTGTTACATAGTCCAAAACACATTCTACGAAAAGCAAATGTTTTATAAGGGCTCATAAATGTTATTTTTTCTTGATCCTCATGAGCAATTGGGATTTGATGATACCCAATATATCCATCTAGAAACTAGTAATATTTTTGCTCAGCCAATGTATTCAACATTTGGTCTAGAAATGGTAAAGGAAAATGATCTTTCCTGGTGGCTACATTTAGATTTATATAGTCTATACAAATTCACCAGCCGGTAACTTGTCTTATTGGAATTAATTTATTTTTCTCATTTATTTCAACTGTCACTCCTCCTTTATTTAGAACACAGTAGATCAGACTTACCCACACACTATCTGAAACATGATATATAATTCCAACACATAACCATTTTAAGATTTCCTTTTTAACAACTTCTTTCATTATCGGGTTTGATCTCCTATAAGGATCAACTTTAGGTTCATATTGTTCATCCAATAGAGTTCTTTGCATACAAATTGAAGAACTGATTCCTTTAATATCTGTGAAAGTCCATCCAAAGGCCTTCTTATATCTTCTCAACATTTCTACTAATTATTGCTCTTCAGTTTCAGTTAAATTAGAAGATATAATGACAGGTAATGTAGATAATGACAGGTTATGTAGATGAAACTCCTAAAAACACATATTTTAAATGGGAAGGTAATAGTTTCAGTTTGAGTTCAAGTAGTTTAATACTTGAAGGAATAAGATTTTTATTATCATTTTCCCAAAGGTCCAAAATTTCAAATTTGTCCTGAACATAATCTAAATTTTGATTTTTTTATTTCATTTTCATTCTCATAATTCTCTTCTTGCCCAATTTTTTCTTCAAATATTCCCTTAAATCACTCATTACTTAGATAATTAGTAACTTCCATTCTAAAACATTTATTATCTTTTTCTATTGTAGGATATTTCATAGGTTTTAATATATTTAATGTCACTTCTTGATCATTGACTCTCATTATTAATTCTCTTTTTTGCACATATATCATAGCTCTCCCTGTTGCAAGGATTGGTCTCCCCAAAATAATAGGAATCTCTTTATCTTCCTCCATACCTAATATAATAAAGTGTACAAGAAAAATAAATTTATCCACTTTCACTAATACATCTTCTATAACTCCTTTAGAATAAGTTATTGATCGATCAGCTAACTGAAGAGTTACAGTAGTATGGAAATCTCTCCTAAATCTAAACATTTAAAAATTGATAGAGGCATAAGAATAGTACTATCTCATAGATCACATAAGGCTTTTTCAAAAAATTTATCGCCAATAGCACAAGGTATAGTAAACTACCAGGATCTTTTAACTTTATTAAGAAGCTTTTTCTGAATAATTGTGCTACACTCTTGACTGAGTGCAAGGGTCTCATGATCTACAAATATCTTCTTTTGTTTAATATATCCTTCATAAATTTCACATAACTTTGCATTTGTTTCAAAGCGTAAATGAAAGGAATATTTATCATTAACTTTTTAAGGATTTCCAAAAATTTGGTAAATTATTTATCTTTATTCTTCTTCTTCAATAGTTGAGGAAATGGAGGTGGCGGTTTTTTAGTGAAATTTTTATTGGTTTATTTTCATCATTGTTGCTTTTAATTTCCACCTTCTCCTTCTTAACTTCAGCTTCACTTTGGATTCTTGTCTCCACTTCTTCTCCACTTTGTACTTGAATAGCTTTAGTTTGCTCATTATTTTGATATTTTAGATGAACTTCAATAGTGCTAGAAAGAATTCCAGAAGGTCTGTTACTAAGTGCAGTAGCAATATTTTCTAATTGATTTTCAATATTCCTAATTGCAGCTCCTTGATTTTGTATTTCATTTCCCATGCTCAACATCACTTCTTCCATAGTCAACTTCTTCTCCTTAACTTCAAAGTTATTTTTAAATCTAGGAGGATAATAAGGTCTATATTTAGAATTCCCTTGGTTATTAGAATTTCCTGAGGGGTTCACCGAATTATCATAATTATTCCAGGTAAGAATAGATTGATTTTTCCATCCAGGATTATAATAATTAGAATAGGGATTATTATTTCTGTTATTTATAGTATTCATAGTTTCATAAGGTGATTGAGTATCAATTATCTATCCTAGTGAATTTTCCTCAATTTTCCTCTAACACTGCCTCTAACACTGGTGATATTTGAGAATAGCTCACTCCAATTTGATCAATCTTCTTTGGTATAGTGGAAATTTGAGATGCCAAAATAAAATAGACATTGCATTATAGACATTGCATTAGAATCATGAATAGTAGCTACTCTCTTTGGATTTACCCATTCAGAGGGTCATTGAAAATTATTAGTAGTCTTCTCTTCTATAAAAGAATATGCTTCATCAAAAGGTTTTAACATTAATGATCCATCTAGCAGCATCTATAATAGATCTAAGTGATTTTACTAATCCATTGTAAAAAGTTTGAATTATTAACCAATCTGGTAAAGAATGGTGTGGACATCTCTTAAGGAGATCCGTAAATCCTTCCCAAGCTTCATATATTGATTCCCCTTTGAACTGACGAAAAGATGTAATATCGTTTCTAAGCTTAACAGTTTTTTAGTGTGGAAAACATTTAGCTAAAATTTTTTGTGATAGTTCTCCCTAAATTCTGATAGATCCAGGTGCTAACAAATTTAACCAATCTTTAGCTTGTCCCTTAATGAAAAAGGAAAAAGTCTAAGTCTGACAGCATCATTAGACACTCTATCGTATTTGAAAGTAGAACATATTTTAAGAAAACTAGCAAGATGTAAGTTAGGAACTTCAGTAGGTGTTCCTCCAAACTGATTATTTTGTAACATTTAGATAATAGCAGGTTTAAGATCCAATGAATTAGCAGTAACATCAGGATTTTGAATAGTCAAGTGAAGTTCATCTACTATAGGATTAGCACGATCTTTTAATGGTCTTTATCGATTTTCATTTCTTTAATTATCTAAGTTATTTGTCATTTCATTCAAATTTCTAATATCTTTTTGTTGTTTTCAAAAATTTTTAATTGTACGTTCTGATTCTGTTTCATAAGGTACTAAATCTTTAGATCCAATACTACGCATAAACAAATATAATGAGCAAAAAAAAATTCTTAAAAGTACTCTTAAATTTTAAAAAAATGTATTTTATTATTATTTTATATTTTTAAAATTTTTTTATTTTTATTATTATTTTATTTATTAAATCGCTAAATTTGCTAATTGATCAAAAATATTTATTTTACAGTTGCCCTCCCCGGCAATGGCGCCAAATAACTTGATTACAAATGCGATGTTTGCGATTATATGATGTAAAATTAATAAAGTTGACTCCACTTTGCAGCAAAGCCAAAAACTTGATTCGTTATATATGAATAAGAAATTGAAGCAATTTATTTTGGAATGTTACGCAAGTGTACGTATCATTATCAATTAATACAAGATTTTCTGTTTTAGCCCCAAATATCGACCCCAAATATCGATCCCACGTCGATCCCACGTGGAAGGTGTAAATTTGTAATGGAAATTTAAATCAAGAAATTCACAATAATAAGGAAAATCTACTACACTAATTTCAAATGTTTAGAGTACTATCATAACTAAATTACTAACTACTATCAAAATTGTAAAGCAATGCTAAGCAATTACTACCAAACAATATTTTTGTCACGAAGTTAAACAATATGAGAAAGCATCTTTCCCACTACAATGAATTTTTGGATAAATGAGAAAGATAAATGGTTTTATTATTTCTTATGCCAAATAGAAGCAATTTTAATTCTTTATCCTAAGTCAAGTGCTATAAAGAATCATTGGCTAATATTTGGTTTAGTCTTTAAATTCGTGGTTAAGCTAGGAGGATATTGGCTCTCACTTTATAGCTCCCACTTCTCTTCCTATAAAGGCTAACTCTGACTTTTGTTCTTAAACACTAAGACCAAATTGGGAACTTTATTCTGTCACTTTAGAATCTCCAATTCTTTGCCAAGTAATAAATATATTTCCTTATTTATTTGCACTCAATTCCATGAACGAAACACTCCTTCATGGAATTGAATGTGATTCTCATTTTTTTGTGGAACTCATACTCTATTTGTCGGAAAGTATGTTTCACAACAGTTGTTAACATTTCAGTTAGCCAAATCAAAAAGTAAATTAAGAACAGAGTGAACAAATTATCACATAAAAGTAAATTAAGAACATAGTGAAAAAATTATCACATTTTATTTTATATTTTAAAATTAGCACATTCAAATTATCTCTTCATTTCACCATATCATAGAGTAGGGAGAAAGACAAAGAAAACTACTCAGATCTCATGAGAAAAATATAATAAAATACAAATTTCATAAGTAAAAGAAAGTTTATACAACAATAAAAAACAAACACTATTTATCTTTAACTCTTCCTCAAAGCAGATCCCTTGTAGTTCCTCTTAGACTCTTTCTCTCTTCACAAGACTCTTAATTCTCTCTTAATTCTCTCTTTGAAGATGTAGTTTGAAGATGTAGGGAAGAAGAAATCACTCACTTCTCTCCCTCTCCAACAACTCTTAGGAGAAATCACACTTAGATTCATCACACTACACAATACACATGATGGAACACTAAAGAAAACTCCATGACACACTAGGGGACTCTTTTTCTGATCAATTTTTGCTCTAAATAGAGCATAAAGTCGGTTTTCCAAGAGGTGTATCAAATAAATCTTCAAAAAGTGTCCAAATTTGTTTAATCTTCTAGAATTTTGCCCCACATCAATTTCAACATAGTGGGCGCTCACGATGGTGCCTTCGGTGGTCTTGGACCAAAATTAATTTGGTGCTCTCTGTAAAATGGCACCGTCGGCATTCATTCTAGCGTCGTTGGTGCTCCCGTTACTCTGGACTCTTTCCTTCGTGTTGGAGTTGTCAACACTGAGTATTTATCTCCAAAAGGCCATTTTGACAAATTCTATCATTTTTGCATATTTCTTTAAAAGATGAAACATATCTTCCTTTAAAACGCAATATCACAAAAAACGAGTATAAAATATTGGTCTAAAAATGCATATTTCTTTTATGCATCAGCAGTAAGTTCTAATTGATTAATTAGACATATTTAAGGTTAAGTTTAATTAGGGTTAAATGGTAATTAAACCTAATGTAGGTAAGGTTTAATTAATTAATTAGGCCTAATTAGAGGTTAGACCTCATTAGGTTTTATGGTTTTGTTAAGGTTTAACCTTTAATTTGGGTTCGTTAAGTTAAGCCTAATGTAAATTGGGCTAAGTAGAATGATTTAAAGTAAGCATGTAGGATTAAAGGATTTTATGGTTTTTTAATATAAATCTATAATTCATAATCTTAACCCTAAAAACAAGGAGGTCATTTTAAATTTTCAAAAGGCTAAGTATTGTCATTTTAAAGTTTAAGTATGTCACCTTAAATTGGTTGGCCAATTTCCAATTTAATTTCCTCTTTTCTGATTTTATAATTATTTTGAAAACAATGATTAAAAAGTTTCATGAAAAAAAGGTGGACTTAATCAAGAGACTTTTTCAACCCTTTGAAAATTCACAGAATGTTCCTAAGAATGAAACGAACATTTTTTTAAAATTTCAGCATTTTTACATCTATAATTTTTTACATTTATAATTAATTTTTAATAATTAAATTACTCAAAAGAGTAATTAATTAATTTAAAATTAAATATAAATTATTAATTCTTTATTTTGGTTTGATAATTTTCTCTTAATCTCCTTGAGTTTGAGGGTATTTTTATTTTATTTTTTTGATTTTTTATAAAAAGATATGAATTTTTGAAGTTTTTTCCTACTTGAAGGAAATGACATGTGCCAGCTGACTCATTCCTCAGACTCGTTGAACTCACACGCAGTAATGCGTGATTGGTCGGGCTTTACACGTGGCAGCCTATGTGGCCCGTTGTTAAGCCTCGTTCAGATGGACGGATTTGTTGTCCGACTAAATCAGAGCCGTTCATTTTTGATACACGGAAATGAAAGACATCGGTTCTTTGTCCCAGGGGGGACGATAAGCCAACAACAGTCCTTGTCCTAAGGACAATATCTCACTCAATTCTTCATGGAATTGAGTGAAATTTATTCTTAGAGCTTCATCGTGAGAGGGCAAACCCATCTATATGGTGATATATGGGTTGTGAATTGGTTTGTTTCACAAAGGACCAAACCCATGCACAATTTTGGTTAAAATGGCCATACCTTAGCTTGACAAATTAAAGCTTCAATCAAGTTTTTTCTGAAACGATTGCTAAGTTCTTTCGAAGCTCCTGGTATGCTCAATTTGAAGTGAAATTGAGTGGGAGTATGACTTCATTGATCACAGCTTCATTAAAGAGTTAATGGGAGGAGCCAATTTCAATTGGACTGTTATTCTCTCAGGTCATGGATGGATTTGGAAGAGTTAATTTTAAATTTAGGTGGTTTTTTGGTCAAACCCAAAAACTGTCCTTTATTGGCAAGGAAATTGGAAGAGGACAGTGAGCTTCAGAGTTTGATTCAATGAGGAATCAATTTCCTATAGGATGAAGAAGAAGCTGACTATTAAGGGTTTTTCAAATCAAGGATAGTGGATGGGTCTCCTCTTTCTTTTTGTTCTTCTCAGGTTAGCCTATATATAGGCTTAGAAGAGTCATGGATATCCTTGGGTTCAATTAGGGAAGGTTATAACCATGTCATGATGGTTAAGAGATAAGATTGTGGGCTGTGGATATCCGTAGTTCAGTTTTTCCAAGACTCCTATAATGGGTCTCTATTTAATGTATCGGATTTGGTTAAACCTAGGCTCCTTTTTATTGGATAGGAGGTGAGGTAAACGGTGACATGGAAATGGTTTGGTTAGTCTTCATCCACCTAAGTTAGCTTGTCACCAAAATTTTAGAGAATAATGACACATAGACCTCCTTATATTTATTCCCATGGCTTGGTCATGATGACCCTTACTTAGGTGTTGGATAAGGCTTTGAGGCGATCATCTTTCTCATTGGAAGAAAATGGTGGTGGATGATGAGCTCACGACATCTTCACTCCATAATTCATGAAGAAATGACACATAAGTTCCTCCCTTCATAATTGCTCCATAATGATTTTTGTCTTTTATCAAGGATGATGTGTCATGGGTTATAATAGGTCTTATGGGTCATGGATGACCCATAGATAACCATACATGTGTTCAATTTAATTTTGAAAATTGTTTATGGATTTTAAATATCATATGTGATGTCATGAATTTAAATTTAAATTAGGGTTATTGGTTATAATTCCATTTAAATTATTTATGTAATTAATTAAAAATGTAGGAAATTATTAAATTAACCCTTAAATTGGTCAAAATGATTTTGGGTGTTGACCGTTTGGCTAATCTTATCAATTTGGTTCAAAATTGAATATTTTGACCATAGCTGACTAAGGTTTACCAGAGTTGCCCAATATTGGTCAAGGGTTGACTACTGTGGTCAATGTGGTGTTCATTAGGCCATGGATTGCTAATTTGGACCAAATTTGACCATTTAGGTCAAGGGTTGATCAATATGGTCCATGTGGTGGCCATTAGGTCATGAATTGACCATTTTGACCAAATTTGACCAATTAGGTCAAAGATTGACCAATATGGTCCATGTAGTGTTCATTAGGTCATTAATTTACCATTTTGATCATATTTGACCAATTAGGTCATGTGTTGACCAATATGGTCCATGTAGTGGTCATTAGGTCATGAATTGACCATTTTGACCAAATTTGACAAATTAGGTCACGATTTGACCAGTGTGGTCAACGTGTCCCCAATTCAGAGTTTGTCTGATCCATCTATTGACCAAATTTGACAAATTAGGTCACGATTTGACCCAATTCAGAGTTTGTCTGATCCATCTAGGATGTCTCCAAAAGTTGGGTTCAAAAGGGTACATTGAGGTTTAACCTTAAATGTTAAGGTTACAGAGGTTTGGGGATATGTTCAGGAAGTTAACTGTAATAGTTTCCTTTCTAATACATCAAAAATATATGCATTCTTAGACCGATATTGTATACTCATTTTTGATGATATTGCACTTTAATGGAATGTATTTTTATGTTTTCTTGCAGGTTGTTGAATTTTAGGACTTAAAGCAAAAAGGAAGCAAAAAGGATGAAATTTGGAGCAAAAATGATGATGTTGAAATTTGTTCCGCGCCGACGGTACCGTTTGACAGAGGGAACAATTTAAATTGCCGGACACTGACACTAACGGCGCCAATGTCAGTTCAGCCTTGATTTCTGGGAAATGGAGTATGAGTTCTACAGCAGACTGAGGATCACATTTGATTCCATGAAGGAGAACTTTGTTCATGAAATTAAGTGCAAATAAATAGGAAAATATACTTTATTGGGTGTAGAATTGGAGAATCTTTAGGGTGACAGACTGAAATCCCCAATTCGGTCATAGTGTTTAAAAAATAAAGCGAGGGTTAGCCTTCAGGTGAAGGGAAGTGGGAGCTCTGGAGTGGAATCCAGTATCCTCCTAGCCTAGCCACTCATTTAAGGACTAAACTTGAGATTAACGAATGATTTTCTATAACATTGTATCAGAGTAGAGAATTAAAACTGCTTCTATTTGGCACAATACATATTTGAACCATTTATCTCATCTCATTTTCCCAAAACCTCATTGTAGTGGGAAAGATGCTTTTTCACATAAGAAATCTTCATCACATAAACATAGTTTAATAGTTTAATTGATTAGTAGTTATTGTTTAAACTTTATATTTCAAATTTGTTATTAATTAAATAATTTAGTTCATAAATATCTCAACATTCAAAATTAGTGACCGTAATTTAGTATCGACTTTTTGTGAATTTTCTAGTAAATTTATCATTTTAAATTTAAACCTTCCCCGTGGGATCGAAATTTGGGGCTTGAATAGAAAGTCCTTTATTACTTAATAATAATATGTATAATTGCCTAGAATCCCAACATTAATTGCTTTCTTATTCATAAAATATTGCATCAAGCTTTTGGCACCGTTGCATAGCGGAGTCAACTATATAATTTTTACACAACTATATTCTCGGGATCAAGTTTTTGGCGCCGTTGTTGGGGATTAAAATCTACAAAATAGTAGTGTCAACTTCATAAATCCTTACATATAAAAAAATATCGGGTTCAAGCTTTTTTGTTGTTGTTGTCAGTGAAGGTAACGGTAAATTAAGTAGATTTGGTAAACTAGGAAATTTAGAGCTTATTATACAAAAAAATTAAAAAAATTAAATAATTCAAAGAAAAAATAAAAAAAATTAAAAAATTCAAAGATCCAAAAAGAAAATATATTTTTATTTAAGTGTTATTTTTAAGAAATTTTTCTTTGCTTATTATATTTTTTATGCAAAACTTTGGATCTAAAGGTTTATTACCTTATAATTCAGAATTAGAGGGTACTATTAGAAAAATTTGAAAACAACAAAAAGAAATTAAAAATTTGAATGAAATGACAAATAACTTAAATAATCAAATAAACGAAAATCGACCAAGACTTTTAAGAGATTATGTTAATCCGACAGCAGATGAACTTCACTTAACTATTCAAAATCCTGATGTTGCTGCTAATTCATTTGAGCTTAAACCTGCCATTATCCAAATGGAACAAAATAATCAATTTAGAGGAACACCTACTGAAAATTCAAACTTACTTCTTGTTAGTTTTCTTGAAATTTATGCTACTTTAAAATATGACAGAGTGTTTATTGATGTTGTTAGCCTTAGAATTTTTCCTTTTTCATTAAGGGATAAAGCCAAGGCTTCGTTAAATTCATTTGCGCTTGGATCTATTAGAACTTGGGGAGAACTATCATAAAAATTCTTAGCTAAATATTTTTCACCCTAAAAAACAACTAAGCTTAGAAATGATATTACATCTTT